>NC_045445.1:78700528-78731910 GCF_002776525.5 Piliocolobus tephrosceles
CCAAGTCATCTTCTGTCAAGAACAGGTGTAGAGATTCATTTTATTTGGGGGAAGTTAAAACATTTCCTCTATGGAGGACTATAAGTAGAGTGACCATATGTTGTGGTTTATGCCTGTTGCTCCAGCATACTTATTTTATCCTCAAAAATGTCCCAGTTTGGAAAAGAATTTTGTGATCACCTTACTATATGCCACCTTTGAAAGAAACCATGATTCTCAATTTGGGGAGGTGATTGTAAAATTTGAGGGGATAATGAGCTTTGGAGACGTTATAGTCCCCTAACCCAGCTCAACCTATCTTTTTCCTAGCTAAGAGATCTTTCTGGAGAAGAACCCCTGAAATGATTCAGACTTTGGGCTCAACAGAATTGGATTATTGGCTCCAAAGGCATCTCTCCAAAATGCCTGTTTGCATTTGCACATACACAGGCACATAAAGAGGTGATGTCTGCATACTGGAAAATGGCTGCTCTAACTTTCATGAAAGACTGGTAAGAATTAATAAGTATAAAGTTTATCAGGAGAAACAGGTTTAGAAGCAACATCCTGACCGTGGCATTTGTGAGATACAAGGGCATAGCACCAAGAGAAGTGTTAATTCTTTTCAGAATAGGTTTGAGAAGTGCACAGACAACTTTCTGTTTCAAATAGTTTGCATGTGGTCATGACTCTTATGTATATAGTTTTTCAATTTGCCTTATCCATAATGGACACGATGATCTTTTCAACTACCTCCCAGTCCTCTCAGTATCCATGACTGGCTTTCATAGATCTAGGGCAGGAGTTAAAAGAAACTATGGCCCACAGGCCAAATCTGGCCTGCCATGGAAAAAGAAATAATGCAGACAAGAAAAAAAATGGAGCCATTTAGAGTTGCTTCTGCAAACATTTTCAAGTTTCCTCTTCTTAATTGAGCTTCATTTAGTTCAATGTTAGAATGAGTCCACATTTCTTTAGTATATTTCAGCTCATATCTAGTGTTTGGAGATTGTCCAGAGCCTGGTAGAGTGGCAGGGGGTGACCCGAAAAGTGAAATCCACAAATGAATTTTTTTGTTTGAGTCAAAATGTCAATAGCTATTTTTTTTCTTTCCTGCCTAGGTGAGTAATCCAAATTTTGTTGTGCCACTAAATTCTTTATGCCTTCCTCCCCAATATTTGTCATGTTATTCCAGGCATGCATGTGATTTATTAACCCAGAGACGAGATCTCAGCAAATTGCTTGAATAGGAAGGTGCTTTGTCTTTAGTTACTAAATAACTGGAACACATCCTGAAAATGTGCTGTTTTACTAAGTAGGAGAGTAGAAAAAGTGGGCCATCACCATCTAGCCAATGGTCCCTAACCTTGGCACACACCCCTGTGAAAATTCAGTGAATGCCCAGGATACTTTCTTCAGAAAAGTGCATATTTACGCATATAACACTTGCATACATTTTCAGGAAGTTCAGCCATATATTGTGGGTTTAAACCTCTGTACTAGCCTTCCCCTAGTTGTTACAGAATGCTCGTCGTATGGCTGTCATGGTCATGGTAGCTTGAAATGGAAGCCATTCAATGTCTCTCTCAAAAAACATGTCATTAGTGTATTTATGGTCCACAGCCCTCAGCTACTGTACAAGCATTTTTCTGATTAGCCTTCACAGACATTTTTTATTATGAAGAAGAGCCACTTAGCACTCACTTTTACATTACCATTCTTACCAAAAACAAGTCAAGACTAGTTTCCCCAAATTATTGACTTGTCAACTCTCTGATTCTTCAAAATGTCTGTTCAGCTTTCACACACCCCCCACACAAGTTCATCACTAATATATAAAATATATTCCATAAAAGCTCACTCACATTTCATCTGCCCCTACCTCTCTCTGTTTCATCTGTTTCTCTCACTCTATATATTTCTCTTAGCGAAGGGTCTGGCAAATACGGGGAACTCTTTCTAGCATCAATCATTAGGTATGGTGATGGAGTGGTGTCTAGATACCTTCATGGGGACCTTGAGTCACATGAGCCTTTTGGAGTATTAGACATCTTGGAGAGAATTAATGTATTTCATCCTGGATATCTAACATCATATATTAAAGGCAAAGCTCCTTAAGCTCTGCAAACATGAATATATGCCACATCTGTGCCTTGCAGTTGGGATGGTAGTAATAGGTGGTATATTAGTCTGTTCTCATACTGCTATAAAGAAATACCTGAAACTGGGTAATTTACAAAGAAAAGAGGTTTAATTGGCTCATGGTCCCACAGGCTGTACAAGAAGCCTGGCAGGGGATGCTTCAGGAAACTTTCAATTATGGCAGAAGTGGAAGCAGACATGTCTTACATGGCCACAGCAGGAGGAAGAGAGCAAAGGAGGCGGTGCTACACACTTTTAAACAACCAGAGCTCGTAGAACTCACTCAGTATCATGAGAACAGCAAGGGGGAAATCTGCCCCCCATGACTCAACTACCTCCCACCAGACCTGTCCTCTAACATTGGGGATTACAATTTGACATGGGATTTGGGCAGGGACACAAATCCAAACCATATCAAGTGGTATTCAGATTCATGAATAAATGTTTATTGCTTCTTGTCTTGGTAGTTTAGAATATTGCAGAGCATGTGGGTTAATAGAACCCTAAGACTGGAGGGGGTCCATTAATGATAATTGCTGATTCAATTCAGCAAACACGTATTGAACATCTACTGTGTGCTAAGCCCTGAGATACTGGGGACAGATACAAGAATAAAATGATTTTTCTGTCTCATAGGAAATTACCTTTGCTCCTGGCTGGGTCTTTTTACCATCTGCATGAATTTACCCTACTATTTTCCTAATTCAATGCATTCTTCTATTGTTTCTACGTTCTACCCCTTGGTAAATGTCTTAGTCTGTTTCCTGTTGCTTATAATGGAATGCCTGAAACTGAGTAATTTATAAAGAAAAGAAATTTATTTCTTAAAGTTATGGAGGCTAAAAAGTTCAAGGTAGAGGGGCTGCATCTGGTGAGGGCCTTCTTGCTGGTGAATTCTCTGTAGGGTCCTGAAGTAGTACCATGGCACCACATGGCAAGGGGACTGAATGTGCTAGCTCAGGTCTCTCTTCCTCTTCTTATAAAGCCGCCAGTCCCACTCCCATGGTAACCCATTTATCCATTAACCTATTAATCCATTAATCCATGAATCCAGTCACCTTTTAAGGGCTCCACCTCTCAATACTATGCCACATCAGGGATTAAATTTCAAAATGAGTTTTGGAGGAGACAGATATTCAAACCACAGGGAGTTTCTTGGTAAATATCTCTAGCTGGGTTGAGACAAGATGTCCAGCCCCTATGGCACAAATGCTTCTGTTCTTATCCCTGCATTAGTTTAGCAGGCCTCATTTAATAGGAAATAATGTGATTGCTTCCCTGCAATTCTGAGGCAGCATTTCTATCACTGCTATCATTGGTGATGTGGAATTGCAAATATCATTAGCCATGATGTATTGACTATTGCCTTAAATTTATAGTATGGAGTTATTGATTCTGACTAGTGAATTGAATGTACTCTGCAAAAAGCCACCTGTCCATCTTTGAGTGAGTTGGTTTTTAACCCCTATTTGGTAGCTTTATCAGTTTTCTACTATGATTGCTGTAACAACTTTCCAAAATCTTAGTGGTTTAAAACAACAAATTTATATTTCTACAGTTTTGAAGGTCAGATTAAGTGTCTGAACTAGGCATTTGCTAGGCTATAATCAAGGTGTAGGCAGGGCTGTATTTCTTTCTGGGGGCTCTGGGTGGAGACTCCATTTCCTTGCTTTCCTGGCTTCTAGGGCCTGCTGGAATTTTTTAGGTCATGGTCCCTTTACATATTCAAAGCCAGAGATGGGAGATTGTTTCCTCACAGTGCATCGCTTAAATCTTGCTTCCATCATTACATTTCCTTCCCTGACTCTCACACTTCTACTTCCCTCTTCTGTTTATAATGACCCTTATACTTATATTTGGTCTACCTGGATGGATAATCTAGGATAATCTTTCCATCCCAAGATTTGTTGATTTTCAACCACAATTCTATCTGCAATTTTAATTCCTCTTGTGCCATGTAACCTAACATATTCACAGGTTCTAGGAGTAGGATGTGGACATCTTTGGAAGGCCATTATTCTGCCTACCACAGTGACTTGACTTTTTGTTGTTACTTTTTATTTTGGAATAATTATAGATTCACGGGAAGTTGCAAGGACAGAGAGGCCCTGTGTATCCTTCTCTCAATTCCCCAGTCGTTACATTTTGCATAATAGTTGTGTGTAGTTCTGTATCACTTTATCACATGTGTATATTTGTGTTTTTTATTTATTTTTATTTTTGTAGAAATGGTTTTACTGTGTTGCCCAGGCTGGTCTTGAACTCCTGGACTCATGAAATCCTCCTGCCTTGGCCTCCCAGATTGTTTAGATTACAGGTGTAAGCCACCATGCCCAGCCAGCACACATGTATATTTGTGTATCCACCATCACAATCAAGATACAATATTATTTCATCACCGCTAGAGATCTCTTTTGTGCTACACCTTTATAGTCTTTGTAGTCACATCACCCCCACTCATTTGCCATATCAAACTCCTTGCAATCACCACTGTATTTTCCATATCTAAAGTTTTATCATTTCAAGATTTTTATATAAATGGAATCATTGAGTAGGTGACTTTTGGGGGTTGGCTTTTTTCACTCAGCAGAATGCCCTGAGATCTATTCCAGTTGTTTTGAGCATAAGCAGTTCATTTATTTCTACTGTTGAACAGTATTACATGGTATGAGTGTATCACAGTTTATTTAATCATTCACCTGTAGGGAGAAATTTTGGTTGTCTGGAGTTTTTGGTTATTATAAATAAACCTGCTATGACATTAGCATACAGGTGTTTTTTTGTGTGTTTGGTTGGTTGGTTGGGTTTTTTTTTTTTTTTTTTGGAGTGGGACAGAGACTTTCTCTGTCGCCCAGGCTAGAGTGCAGTGGAACGATCTCAGCCCACTGCAATCTCCACCTCCCAGGTTCAAGTAGTTCTCCTACCTCAACCTCCTGAGTAGCTGGGACTACAGGCGCATGCCACCATGCCTGGCTAATTTTTCTAATTTTTGTATTTTTAGTAGAGACGGTTTTCACCATGTTGGCCAGGCTGGTCTTAAGCTCCTGACCTCACGTGATCCACCTGCCTTAGCCTCTGATTACAGAGTTGGAATTACAGTGCTGGGATTACAGGCATGAGCCACTGCACCTGGCCTAGAGTTTTTGTGTGAACATAATTTTTCATTTCTCTGGGAAAAGCTCCCAGGAGTGCAATTGCTGCATTGTATGGTATATGTATATTTAGTTTTTTAAACTAAAAACTAATTTTGCAGTTTTTCCAGAAACTGAAAATCTATTTTCCGAAGTGTCTGTAAGTACATAACTTATTATAATCTACTAGTATCAACATTTTACCTGTTTGACTAAATTATAGAAACCTTACCCCTTTTTAAGTTCCTTTAATCTTCCCCACTTATAATTGCCTTACTTTCTCTACATATATTTAGAACTAAATTAGACAATGCTACAATTTTTCGCTTCAACCCTCAAACATAATTGAGAAACCCAATGGGAGAAGCAAAATCAATTATATTTACGCTTTTACTCTTTCTGTTGTTATTTGTTTCTTTCTGAGGTTTCTAGATTCCTTCTTTTATATATTTTTTTTCTGTTAGAGATCTTTCTTTAGTTATTCTTTTAATGCAGGTTTGCTAGCAACAAATTATCTTAGTTTTCCTTCTTCTGAGAATTTCTTGATTTCCCATTCATTCCTGAAGGATGTTTTCACCTGATGTAGAAATCCTGGTTGACAGGTGGTGGTTGTTGTTTCCTGAAAGCATTTGAAAAATGTTGTGCCATTACTTTCTGGTCTTCATGGGTTCTGATGAGAAATCTGCTTTCATTTGAATTGTTTTACACTTGTAGTTAAGGTGTCATTTCTCTATTGCTACTTTTAAGGTGTCTTTTTTTTTCTTTAGTCTTTAGAAGTTTGACTATGATGTGCCTTGGCATAGATTTCTTTGAGTTCATCTGGTTTGGTATATGCTAAGCTTCTTATGTCTGCAGGTTTATGTCTTTTGCCAAGTTTTGGAAGTTTTCAAGTATTATTCCTTCAAATAATGTTTCTTTCCTGTCTTCTGTTCTTCATGGTTTCTTCTGATGACAGAAAACTTAGATCTTGTTTTCGTAGTTCTACAGGTCCCCGAGGCCTGTTCATTTTTCTCAGTCTATTTTTTCTCTGTTGTTCAGACTAGATAGTTTCTATCATTATATCTTCAAGTTAAGTGATTCTTTTCTCCGTCTTCTTCATTCTGTGAGAGACCATACATTGAGTTTTTATGTTTTGGTTATTATATTTGTCATTTCTAAAATTTCTACTTGGTTTATCTATATATCCTCTTCTTTTATGAGACTTTCTATTTTTCATTTGTTTCAAGAGTGTTTCTAATTACTTACTGAAATATTTTTGTGATGGCTTGTTTCAAATCTTTTGTCAGATAATTCTAATATCTCTTTCATCCTGGTTTTGCCACCTATTGGTTGCCTTTTTTCATTCAGTTTGAGATCTTTCTGGTCATTGGTATAAGTGATTTTTATAGAAATATGGCCATTTTGTGGTATGTTATGAGACTTTGGATCTTATTTAAATTTTCTGTTTTATCTGGCTTTCTCTGGCACTGCTCTAGCTCCAGGAGCTCCAACTCCTGGGGAAGGGAGTTGCTGTCTTGTTACTGCCAGATGGAAGTAGAAGTCTGGGTTTCCCACTCTTGCTTGTTGACAGTTGGAGGGCAAGACTTCTCATTATTGCTTGTTAGGGGTTGGAATTCAACCACATTTCAAGTGCTTGATAGCCATGTATGGTTAGTGGCTACCATACTGGATAACATATATATAGAGCATTTCTATCACTGCTCTAGGAAGACTGAGGTTGGGGGAGGGAGCAGTAAAGGAGCTTGGCACTACAGAAATTGGGGTTTGGGGTTACTATGGCACAGATGGAATAAGACAAGGATCTAGTTATTGGATCTGAGGTCCATGACTAGGGTTTGGTTCCAAAACCTGAGGTGCTGTGAGTTCTGTCTAGAGAAATATGGACACAGAGAACTCATCCGGTTAATATGGATCCACTAGGGCAGAGTTAGTATCCATAGTATTAACCAAGGTTTTTCCTCTCAGCCATTGTAAAAGACATGGAGTGGCATGCTGCAGATCCTAGTACCACTCCATTTGAGTAGAGGGAAAGTCTTCCCTATTAGATGGCAGTTAATTTGCTTATTTGTAGCAACACACTCAACCTCCATGACTGAGGTAACCACTGATTGAGGAAACATTAACAGAAAAGAGTGAGTTGTGAAAAGGGTATTCATTTAGTTTATAGGATCTAGGGTTTATTTGGCATCTTGATGGCCTTAATGTTCTAATCCTTGAGACTTCCAGCATGCTCAGTCAGGTGGGGAGCATTTATGTAAGAACTCTCTCCTTCACTGAGCTCTGTGTTGACTTGTTGGCACTTTTTGTCCAAGTCCCAAAGAGTTAGTGGACCCTGTTACACAGCTTCTTTGTACACTGAAATAACTGTTGCCTTCTCAAGTCTCTCTTTGCTTAGATTAGTGGGGGTGTACTCAATGTAGATTCAGTGTTTTCAGTTTCCCCTTGGGGCAGTTCGTTATATTTTCCCTTACTGGCTGTATGTGTGTAGACATCCTAATGTGCTTGTATTTATGGACTGCCTGTGTACTGTGTCTCTTGGCAAGGGAATAGGAGTACCTAGTGTCTATTGAATATGTATTGTATGTATGGTATATAGGTCACACGGCCTTTTCCCTTAGCAAGACCTGTATGTGCAAAGCTGTGGCTTTGGCATGTTAAGATATTTCGTAACACAGTCAAATCCACTTGGCTAAATAGGTGAAAGAAAAGGGAACTGAGCCAGGACTATAATGGGATTTTTCACATCTATGTGGTTTGACTTAAAATGAAACAAAAATACACACTCATTTGAGAAAGACGCAGTTTCAGAGTTAGGCTGTAAAGAGAAAATAAACATGCTTTATAACCCAAAGCCAAGGTGTTGGTTTTAAAACCCTAGACTATGGCTCACCCAGATCCTTCCAGTATGTGTATATGTGGGGAGGAGGTGAGTATTGCTGGTCTGCTACTCAGAGATATGGAGATGGTATCATGGGAGCAACCCAAATCCCAGTTTGTCACTTTGTTTCTTAAGAAGGCTCCAAATATGCCACTCACTTTTTTTTTTTTTTTTTTTTTTTTTGAGAAGGGGTCTTGCTCTGTGCAGTGGCATGATCTCAGCTCACTGCAACCTCCACTTCCCGGGTTCAAGTGATTCTCCTGCCTCAGCCTCCTGAGCAGCTGGGATTACAGGCACCCGCCACTACCCCTGGCTAATTTTTGTAGTTTTAGTAGAGACAGGGTTTCACCATGTTGTCAAGGCTGGTCTTGAACTCCTGACCTCAGGCGATCTGCCTGCCTTGGCCTCCCAAAGTGCTGGGATTACAGGTGTGAGCCACCGCATCCAGCTGCCACTTACTTTTGAAGACAGTGGTCCTAGTTGTGCTGAGGGGCCAAAGGGTCAGGATACTGTTATACAAATTTAGGAAGAGAATCTGGAATCAGCTTTTCTTGCCATTGATCTTACCATTTTCCTATAAGCCACTGTATTAGTTTGTTTTCACGCTGCTGATAAAGTCATATCTGGGAAGAAAAAGAAGTTTAATTGGACTTACAGTTCCATATGGCTGGGGAGACCTCAGAATCATGGTGGGAGGTGAAAGGCACTTCTTACATGGTTGCAGCAAGAGAAAATGAGGGAGATGCAAAAGCAGAAACCCTTGATGAAACCATCAGATCTCGTGAGACATATTCACTACCACCACAACAGTATGGGGGAAACAGCCCCCATGATTCAAATTATTTTTCACAAGGTCCCTCCCACAGCATGAGGGAATGATGGGAATACTATTCAAGATGAGATTTGGGTGGGCACACAGAGCCAAACCATAACATTCCACCCCTGACCCCTCCAAATCTTACGTCCTCACATTTCAAAACCAATCATGCCTTCCCAACAGTCACCCGAAGTCTTAACTCATTTCAGTATTAACCCAGAAGTGCACAGTCCAAAGTTTCATCTGAGACAAGGCAAGTCCCTTCCACCTATGAGCTTGTAAAATCAAAAGCAAGCTAGTTGCTTCCCAAATACAATGGGGGTACAGGTATTGGGTAAATACATCTGTCCAAATGGGAGAAATTGGCCAAAACAAAGAGGTTACAGGGCCCATGCTAGTCCAAAATCCAGCATAGCAGTCAAATTCTAAAGCTCCAAAATGATCTCCTTTGACACCATATCTCACATCCAGGTCATGCGGATGCAAGAGGTAGGTTCCCATAGTCTTGGGCAACTCCACCTCTGTGGCTTTGCAAGGTATAGCACCCCTCCTGGCTGCTTTCATGGGCTGTCGCTAAGTGTCTGTGGCTTTTCCTGGCACACGGTGCAAGATTTTGGTGGATCTACCATTCTGAGTCTGGAGGATGGTGGGCCTCTTCTCACAGCTCCACTAGGCAGTGCCCCAGTAGGGACTCTGTGTGAGAGCTCTAACCCCACATTTTTCTTCTGCACTGCCCTAGCAGAGGTTCTCCATGAGGGCTCCGGCCCTGCAGCAAACTTTTGCCTGGTCATCCAGGCATTTCCATGCATCTTCTGAAATCTAGGTGGAGGTTCCCAAACCTCAATTCTTGACACCTGTGCACCCACAGGCTCAACACCATGTGGAAGCTGCCAAGGTTTGGGGCTTGCACCCTCTGAAACCATGGGCCGAGCTGTACCTTGGTCCCTTTTAGCAACAGCTGGAGCAGCTGGGACACAAGGCACCAAGTCCCTAGGCTGCACACAGCAATGGGACCTTGGGCCCAGCCCACAAAACCGTTTTTTCTTTTTGGGCTCCTGGGTATGTGATGGGAGGGGCTGCCAGGAAGACCTGTGATATACCCTGGAGACATTTTCCCCATTGTCTTGGGGATTAACATTTGGTTCCTTGTTACTTATGCAAATTTCTGCAGCTAGCTTGAATTTCTCCTCAAAAAGTGGGGTTTTCTTTTCTACAACATCGTCAGACTACAAATTTTCTGAACGTTTATGCTCAGTTTCCCTTTTAAAAGAGAATGCTTTTAACAGCACCCAAGTCACCTTTTGAATGCCTTGCTGCTTAGAAATTTATTCCACCAGATACCCTAAATAATTTTGCTCAAGTTCAAAGTTCCACAAATCTCTAGGGCAGGGGCAAAATGCTGCCAGTCTCTTTGCTAAAACATAACAAGAGTCACCTTTGCTGCAGTGCCTAACAAGTTCCTCATCTCTATCTGAGACCACCTCAGCCTGGACCTTATTGTTCATATCACTATCAGCATTTTTGTCAAAGCCATTCAACAAGTCTCTAGGAGGTTCTGAACTTTCCTACATTTTCCTTTTTCTGAGCCCTCCAAACTGTTCCAACCTCTGCCTGATACCCAGTTACAAAGTCACTTCCACATTTTCAGGTATCTTTTCAGCAACACCCCACTCTACTGGTACCAATTTACTGTATTGGTCCATTTTAATGCTGCTAATAAAGACATACCCAAGAATGGGAAGAAAAAGAAGTTTAATTGAGCTTACAGATCCACATGGCTGGGGAGGCCTCAGAATCATGGTGGGAGGTAAAAGGCACTTCTTACATGGCAGTGGCAAGACAAAATGAGGGAGATTCAAAAGTGGAAACCCCTGATAAAACCATCAGATCTCACGAAACTTATTCACTACCACAACAACAGTATGGGGGAAACTGCCCCCATGATTCAAATTATCTCCCACCGAGTCCCTCCCACAACATGTGGGAATTATGGGAGTATAATTCAAGATGAGATTTGGTGGAGACACAGAGCCAAACCGTATCAGCCACTGTGGGGGTGTGTGTGTGTGTGTGTATGTTTGTGTGCATGTGTGCACGTACACATGCATTTTTTGCCCTAATTCAATAATGCTTTGGTAGCTACACTTACGTGGATTTAGCACCTGAATGAACAGAAAAACCCATTTGTTTATTGTCCAAATAAAGTGGGGATGCCGTGACATTGCTGACTCCCATGATTCATGATTCATTAAGGCCAGGATACTTCTAGACAATCACTGAAAGATGAAAAGCAGGTAAGTGAATTAATCTCTTCCCTTTGATTTTCACCTTTAATATTATAACCTTAGATATGACTTCAGTATCTTCCAGCACTGAGTACCATTGGTTAAGGGAAGGCCAGAGTGGATGTAGTTAACACCAGGAATGGAATTCCTTTTGTTTTCTGAAAATTCAGTTTATACTTTATTAGACTGAAGAATCCACAGGCCTGCCTCAGACAACCAGGCCCTATACTATACAAGAGCACTCTCAGATTGCACTTTGAAATGAAAGCCTATTTTGGCATAATATGCACTGAAAGGAAAAGTATGCTCCTAGGTATGCTCTTTACTTTGCCTTTTGGACTGTCCTCTTGGATTTCCTCAGGCTTTCTCTGATCTATATGGCTCTGGCCCCACTCCCAATAACCCTCTAGGAGACCCTGTTCCATGTCATCTACTTATGGCACTGAAATACCACGTGTCACAGGTAGTAGTGACCACGAGGGGCCCAGAGGAGGATGTTTGCAGGGGGAAGCAACCTGTTTCCAGATCCTCAGGTAGAGGAAGTGCTCAAGCAGCTGAGACAGCCTGAGATGGGTCAGGCTGAGACAGCCTGAGGTGAGACAGCCTGAGATAGGTCAGAGCTACCATTTCCGTTGGTTGTTGAGATGGCCAGCTGAGGGAGACAGTTGTTTGTTCAGTGGTTCTGAGGAAGTAAAATCATATACTGGTGTTTCTTGATTCGGGAGACAGATTAATGTTAAGGGACCATAGGCATTTAGGCTGCCAATAATAATACCTTATCATCCTATAGCTCCTTTCTTCTAAAGGACTCAAGGGACTCCTATGTTTTATTTCATTTGGCCTCACAAACATCTTCATGGACTTAGGAAAGGTAAATATTGATGGTCATTTAGGACAAGCTTCTCTCTCTCCCTGGGCCTCAGAATTTTCAAATTGTGAAATGGAGGCTTAGTCTAGAGATGATGATCTCTAAGGTCGTTTCCCACAGTAACAGTTTCTATGGTGGCAACGTTTTCTAGGTGGAGGAATTAAGTCTCAGACACTTTAAAGTGAGTTGCGCACAACTACACTCTCTATCAGGTACAGAGTGATGATTACAGGCCCAGGCCATGATCCCTTCTCTTAGTTTGCCCTATCAGTGGTCTCTTTGAACAGTGAGGTAAGGGGGAGTGGTGCTCTTGCTTCAGAACACACAAAGGCTTTACTTATCCATTTCATTTAACACTCTCCCCTCACCTGACCACCTTCCCAAACTACCTCCTGTCACTTATCAGCAGACCCTTCAACTTTTCCCTTGACGTTCCTCGGGATTCATATCTTGTTTGACTGCAGCTGTTTTCCTGGTGTATTGTGTGGCTAGATGCAAAGTCATTGCTACCCTTAGAGAGTAAAGTCTGGAACCAGAACTTCAGTTACATCAGGAAAGAGAGGCTGTGCCTCCTGGGTATGGCAGTTGGTCAAGGTGAGAAGAGCCATTCAAAAACATCATATCATAAGGTGCCCTGAAAAAGCAAGGAGAGTCTATAGATTAGGGCTAGGGAAAAAGGACCGGCCAAAGGTATGATGGGGGAAATCAGACAGTGAGTTGATGAAAGCACATACATTCAATGATCAATTAGTATGCAGCAAAGAAACTAGGATGCCTGAGATTTCTTTGGAGTTGGAGGATAAACATGGCATTTATGACTGTGACAGGGATTTATCATGGGAGACGGCAACAGGAGAAAAATGAGAAGCTTTATTTTCAGCAAGTTCAACTTTTGTAGTAAGACATTTAGCTTAAGAAACGCAAGCTAAGTACTGTGAGGGAATAAATTCAGAGAACCATATTCCCCATATGATTCCTGGAAACCAGTAGGAATTTGGCTCAAGAAGGGATGGCAGAAGGTGATTTGTGGTGTTATAACAGCCGCCTTGGAAGCCAAGATGGAAAATTTGTCCCTGAAAGGCTAGGCAGTTGGAGGAGACTCACTGGAAGTTTCTGTCCGGAGAAAATAAATGAAACAGAGAAAAGCTTAAAAACACATGGTGGAGGGTGAAGTCCAGGACACCCAGGAACCCGTATCTTGTAGTAGGTCCACTTGTTAAATTCCTGGCTTATGGTCTAGAACAGGATTTTGTTCGTTTCCCTGGAACAAAAAGGTCCGTAGGCACTCAGAGCCTCTATCTTATCCCAGTCCACAGCCTCTTACCACTTCTTTCATTTCCTTTTTCTTTTCTTTTTCTTTTTCTTTTTTTTTTTAAGAGATGGGGTCTTGCTCTGTCACCCAAGCTCGAGTACAATGGCACAAACACAGTTTACTGCAGCCTTGAATTCCTGGGTTCAAGGGATCCTCCTGCCTCAGCCTCCCAAGTAGCTGGCATTACAGGCGTGTGCCACCATGCCTGGCTAATTAAAAAAAAAAAATTATTTAGAGACAGAGTCTTGTCATCTTGCCCAGGCTGGTCTTAAATTCCTAGGCTCAAACAATCCTTCCGCATCAGCCTCCCAAAGTGCTGTGATTATAGGCATGAGCCACCCTGACCGGCCTTTTTTTTTTTTTTTTTTTTTTTCTCCCTATTTCTCTTGTTTTTGTTGTTGTTGTTTGTTTTTGTTTTTTGATTTTTGTTTTTTGAGACAGAGTTTCGCTCTTGTTGCCCAGGCTTAAGTGCAATGGCGCAATCTCAGCTCACCACAACCTCCGCCTCCCAGGTTCAAGCAATTCTCCCGCCTCAGCCTCCCAAGTAGCTGGGATTACAGGCATGCACCACCACAGCCTGGCTAATTTTGTATTTTTAGTAGAGACAGGGTTTCTCCATGTTGAGGCTGGTCTCAACTCCTGACCTCAGGTGATCCGCCTGCCTCAGCCTTCCAAAGTGCTGGGACTACAGGCGTGAGCCACCATGCCCGGCCCCTCTCTCGTTTTTAAGAATAAATTCATTTATCATTTATCAAAATAATCCATGAACATTTCACAAATATTGAAAAATAGAGAAAAGAAATAATTCAACCTTTTGTTTTTAGAAATTATTTCGGTCTTTATTTTTGTTTTTGGTTTTGAGACAGATGGGGTCTGGCTCTGTTGCCCAGACTGGAGTGCAGTGGCACAGTCTGGCTCATTGCAGCCTCCAACTCCTGAGTTCAAGCAAGTCTCATGCCTCAACTTCCCAAGTTGCTGGGATTACAGGCACCTGCCACGATGCCTGGCAAATCGTTGTATTTTTGGTAGAGATGGGGTTCTACCATGTTGGCCAGGCTGGTCTCAAACTCCTGATCTCAAGTGATCTGACCGCTTCGGCCTCCCAGAGTGCTAGGATTACAGGTGTGAGCCACTGTGCCCGACCTTTGTCTTTATTTTGAATAATTATAAAAGTATTGAAAAGACTGGGAATATTATAAGAAACACACTTGGATCTCTACTCGGAGAAATAAAACATTACAGACAAGTTAAATTCTGTCCCCTATTTTCAGTCACATTCCTCTCCATTCATTTTCAGAAGCAAGCACTAAGATAAGCTTGGTATGTATTCTTCCATTTTGTTTTATACTTTTGCATGAAAGTATGCCTCTCCTCTCCCCTTGTCCCATAAATAATATATAGAACTTGTCTGTGTGTTTTTAAAATTTATGTAACACCTTAATGTATGTGTCATTCTGCAATAAGTTTTTTTATTTTGTTTTGTTTTTACTCAACATCTTGTTTTGGAATTTATTCTATTTTCTTTTTCACATTCCCCTTTTCTACTCAAACTGTACCCTGGAGCTGATTACATGTACATTACTTTTTCATGATATTTTTATGCTAAAAATAATATATAATCACACCATAGGAAAATTGGAAAATCCAACCAATTGATGACTCTTAGGACCAGAGAGCTTAGTGTCCTACTGTAGACTTGATTTGCAAAGGTTCTAGGCAGCTGGGCTAGCCTAGTGGTTCTGCCTATAAAATGCTGAAGAGCAAAATTGGAAGGGTCTCTAGGGACACTTCCTTGCCTGTCTGTTACCCCATTCCATGTAGTAAAACAGAGGCCCAGGGAAGGAAAATGACTTAACAAGGGCACACATTCATTGAATATTGTACTCGAGATTTCTGGCTCCCTGTCTTGTACTTGAAACCTTTCCAAGGAAAAAGAGAGAGAGGGGCGGGGAGAGAGAGAGGGAGAGAGGGAAAGGAAACCTAGAACTGCAGTTTTTCATCATAAAAATTATCCATTTTAATAAAGCATGGGAAATACAGAAGAGTAGAAAAATGAAGATATCAAGAATTGTCCATTTTCCTATTTTGAACTTCTGATCTTTTTTCTTGTAAAATTTTTGTTTCTCTGATTGTACCTTATCTTGCTTTTTTCCGCTTAACTTTATAAGGTCATAATGAATATTTTTTTTCAGAAAGCAGACTTCTACATTGAAATCTTGATGGTAAATATTTTTAAGGCACATATTTGCTATTTAGCCATTTAAAATGGTATAGGCAGGGACTTGTGTAGAGAGGAAAACAATGGTGTGGTATATTTTCCAGCAAGTTTGTTCCTGTCCTTTGGCTAGATCTTTTTCTTCTAAAACAAAACGACAATAACAGTAAGATCTAAGTAGACATTTCTAGGATTCCTTTTACTAAAGTTTTCATTCAGAGAAGTTTCATTACTCTCTCAAATGGCTTAGGCTGTGACCAAGGGTCACTCTAATATACTCCCCTCCACTTACAAGACAAGGGCAAGTGTTGCCCTTGAGGCCCAAAGGGAGCCAATTCTGGAGCTACCTGGGTCATGGAAGTTGACCCTGAGGAAAAGACTGTGGTAGTTTCCCCAGTCCATGGAGTGAGGTGGGGTGCTCAGTTTTTCCAGAGCCTGAGCACAAAGACAGTAACAGTCATTAAAACTTCAGCACTTACTGTGAGAGGCGAGACATCCATTTCTAGCAAAGCCACACCACTTCACACACACACACACACACATGCACACACGCACACACACACCCCGATTAGAATTGTTGCCTACAGTTTTGGTTGCATTGTTTAATTGTAATAGCACAAAAGTGCATTTAACTATGAAGGCCTGCTGGGAGAAAGGAAGGTGATGGTTTATTATTCTAGTCAATCCAACATGTTTGAAACAGTGAAGCAATGAGAGATTAAGCTGCTCGCTCAAAGTCACACAGCAAAAAAAGTGTGATGCTGAGATTAACAAATACAAAATGAAAACACCCTTATTCTCGGTCTTGGGTCTTGAAAGCTGGGCCTTAGCCCGCTGAAGCTCACTGTACTTCTGCTTTAATCAGTTTAATTCGTTGCTAGCTTGCCCTTGCCACCTTTGATTCTCTTTGCATTGGCCAAATACCAATTTGCAGTAGTTGTTCTGAAGTGCTTGACAGTTTCAATTTTTCAATTTCAGGCTCTATTCTTTCTCACAGGGCTAGAAAGCCACAAGTCACATTAGTGGCCAGCTGTGTCTCTGACCCAAACTCGCTCAGGTCTGGGTTGTGTGTGTGTGTATGTGTATGCCTGAAAATCAGTGAGGACTCCAGGACTGGGAATGTTCAAGGTTTTGAATTGAAATAATTGAACAAATTCCTCCATAAAGAAACCTTCTCTGCTGCCAAAAGATTTTCTTCTTAATGATTTCTGCAGTTGATTAACGTTTAGAAATAGGCAGTGAAGCCTCAGTGAACAGGTATTTCTTAGGCCATAGGGTGCTCTTGCTTCCAGGTTGTAGAAGCCAATGTTGGAACAAGTCCCAGCTGTGTTTACCTCCAGATTCAAGTTTCAATTCAGGGGAGCTCCTTTCCAACCTATTTTCCCTCCTTCCTGCAAAGGCAGCTGAGCTAAAGCTGCCTTTAATAAGGAGTGGCCTTAGGCACTGCAGTAGCATTTACCCTTCAAACTGGGCAGACAACTTCTCTGTGGGGAGTCTGAGCCTGCCACACCTATCACACAGGCTTTGGGAAATGTGAAGTGGCACTTACTACAATCTAACCTCCAAAGAATTTGCCTGCATGCTGACCAGTTGGGCTATGGGAAATCTTGCCATTTTTTGCCTATCCAAAGGCCCCCACCTAAGCAGGTCTGAATGCAAATGCATGGGTGAAAGGGGTAAGTGGGGGGGCACCACAGAAAGCTCACAACTGTCCTCAGACCCCAGGAGGGTGGCAGGCCAAGAAGTCCATTATTCATTTGTTTCCAGTGTCTCAGGTGAGTGAAGATTGCAGTCCTCACTGGAAAAGACAAGAGGGGCAAGGAGATACATGAGCCCAGAAGAGCTGCAAGGGACCTCAGCCGCAGATAAGCTAGATAGGCACTTCCCAGTCTTTTTGTACCTTCCCAAATCCTTCTGTTACCTTTTTTTTGTAAGACCCAACTTTGAAGAGTTTTTTTTTCTCCTGAAAACTGCACTTATTAAATAATAGCTTTTCTGTGTTCCTGTACATATGCATACATAAAAGTGTAGTATATATACATACACATACATGCATCAGAGCTGATCAGCATGGATAGCCAAGGTTATTCTGCTTGGTTGCTATAATTCCAGGGAAAAGTAAAAACATTTAGCTAACTGACAGCTGTATGAAAAAGCTCTCCGTTTTCTTTAAAGTTATGAAATACTGAAAATGGTTTGAGGATCCCATTTATTACCTTTTTTGTTAAGATGACCAGGGTCCTCAGGTTGGAAACTACTGATCTAGTTAACTCCTGTTCCCTATTTTTGAGTCAGAATATAAGGCAAATTTTGGCCAAATAGAAAGTTAGCCTTTGAGCTGGGATTAAAACTCATCCCACTGGGAGCCAGTTTGCATCCCTTCACTTGGTTTCCCCTATGACATTTCTGAGCTATAAATTTGACTCATCCATGATTAAATTTCAAAAATGTCCTGACTGATACTTTTTGCAGTGGTCTTTAAAATATATTAAAGGCACATATGGTGATTTGGAACTGCCTTGAGATTTGAGACAGGGCTTCAATTTTTAGGAGGGGTATTAAAGGAGCTCTCTCCATTTATTTGGAGCTGTAAGTCATTTGTACATAAAATGTACTTAAGGAGTGCCTACTAAGTGTGAAATGCTATCATAGCTTGGAGAAAGGAAGGGGTAGGAGTAACAATGGAGGGGTGGGTTAGTAAAACAGCCCCCATTTCAGGAAAACTATATTTTATTAGGGAGATATATGTGCACAGGACTATTTCTATGGCAAGGCATAAAACAGTGCATGCCTCTGCGAGTAGTAAATTGTACATGTAACACTTTGTTCAGCAGAATTCTCTGGAACTGAAAGATGTATAATGGGATGAAGTAAACCAGCAACTGCACCATTTCTAACTGTGAGGAGAAAACAAGTGGTGAAAGTTGTGCCTCACAGGTGCTTTGTGCAACAAATTACAACAAAATTTAGAAGCACTACTATCCTGGCTATTTGTATGTTTATCATTAAACCTCACATTGACATCTTAGCTGCAATTGTTTTCTACCTCCAGGAAACAACCTAGGATATCATCTAACCCATCCTTATCTGAAACATTAATTACTTTTGTTAGATTACCTTGCCTAGAAATATCCATAGACAGTCAGCTACCTCTAAAGGCAATCCATGCCAGAAAGCCCATTCTTTATGTTTTCTTTTGCTATTTTTATTGCAGTAAAATACACATAAAATTTACCATCTTAACCACTTTTAAGTGTACAGTTGTGTGGAATTAAATTCATTCACATTGTTATGCAACCATCACCACCATCCATCTCCAGAATTCTTTTCATCTTGTGATACTGAAACTCTGTACCCATTAAACAACAGCTCCCTATTTTCCCCTCTCTCCAGCCCCTGGCAGTCAGCATTCTACTTTCTATCCCTATGGATTTGATGACTCTAGGTACCTCATGTAAATGGAATAATACAATATTTATTTGTCTTTTTGCAGCTGACTTATTTCATGTAATGTTCTTCACCATAATTTTCTTCGAGTTCATCCATGTTGTAGCATGTGTCAGAATTTACTTCTTTTTTAGGCTGAATAATATTCTATTGTGCGTATATACCACAGTTTGTTTATCCATTCATCCATCAATGGACACTTGATTTCCTTTCACCATTTGGCTATTGTGAATGACAATGGGTGTACAAATATATCTTCAAGACCCTGCCTTCAATAACTTTGAGTATATACCCAGAAGTGGGATTGTTGGGTCATATGATGACTATTTTTAATTTTATGAAGAATTTCCACACTGCTTTCCAGAGTGGTTGCACAATTTTACATTCCCACCAGTAGTGCAGAAGGGTTTCCATTTTTTCACATCCTCACCAACATTTGTTGTTTTCTGTTTTTTTCTTTTTCTTTTTCCTTTTTATTTTTTTTGAGATGGAGTCTCACTGTGTCGCCAGGCTGGAGTGCAGTGGCATGATCTCGGCCCACTGCAACCTCCACCTCCTGGGTTGAAGCGGTTCCCCTGCCTCAGCCTCCCGAGTAACTGGGACTACAGGCATGCACCACCATGCCCGGCTAATTTTTTGTATTTTAGTAGAGACAGGGTTTTCACCCTGTTGGCCAGGATGGACTTGATCTTCTGACCTCGTGATCCACCTGCCTCAGCCTCCCAAAGTGCTGGGATTACAGGTGTGAGCCACTGCGCCCGGCCCTGTTTTTTCAATAGTAGCCATCCTAATGGGTGTGAGGTGGTATCTTATTGTGGTTTTGATATACATTTTCCTAATAACTAGAGGTGTTGAGTATCTGCTCATGTGCTTATTTGCCATTCATATATCTTCTTTGGAGAAATATCTATTTGAGTCCTTTGCTCATTTTAAAACTTAAGGTGTTAGGTTTTTTGTTATTGAGTTATAGGAGCTCTTTATATACTCTGGATATTGATACTTTACCAGATATATGATTTGCAAGTATTTTCTTTCATTTTCTACATTACCCTTTTACAACATTATTTCACAATAATGTTATTCAATGCACAGAAATCTTAGATTTTGATATACTCCAATTTATCTGTTTTTTCTTTTGCTGCCTGTGCTTTGTTCTTTCCCTCCAAGATTACTCTGGCTATTCAGGGTCTTTTGTGGTTCCATGTGAGTTTTAGGATTGTATTTTTCTATTTCTGTGAAAAATGTCATTGGAATTTTGGTAGGGATTGCATTAAATCTGTAGATCACTTTGGGTAGTATGGACATTTTAACATTAATTATTCTAATCCATGAACATGGGATATCTTCCTATTTATTTGTGTTTTCTTCCATTTGTTTCATCAGTGTTTTATAGTTTTCCATGTACTGATCTTTCACCTCCTTGGTTAGATTTATTCTTAACTTATTTTATTGTTTTTGATGCTATCATAAACAGAATTGCTTCCTTAAATTCTTTTTTGGGTAGTCCATTATTAGTGTATAGAAATATAACTGTTTTTTGTATGTTGATTTTTGGTCCTGCAGCTTCACTGAATTCATTGATCAGTTCTAACAGGTTTCTTTTGGGGGGGGTGATCTTTAGGGTTTTGTATATATAAGATCATGTCATCAGCAAAGAGAGACAATTTAACTTCTTTCTTTCCTATTTGATGCCTTTTATTTCTTTCTTTTGCCTAATTTTTCTGGCTAGAACTTCCAATACTATGTTGAAAAGAAGTAGTGAAAGTCGGCATCCTTGTCTTGTTCCTGATTGTCGAGGAAAGTATTTCAACTTTTCATTGATGAGTATGATGTTAGCTGTGGGTTTGTCATCACTGGGTTTTTGATAGGGATTGCATTAAATTTGTAAGGTCTCTTTGGTGATATTTACATCTTAACATTAAGTCTTCCAATCCATGAACACAGGATGTCTTTCCGTTTATTAGTGTCTTATTTAATTTCCTTCATCAACATTTTGTACTTTTCTGTGTACAAGTCGTTCTTCTCCTTGATTAAGTTTATTCCTAAATATTCTTTGTGATGGTACTGTAAATGGAATTGATTTCTTCATTTCCTTTTCTGATTGTTTCTTGTTAGTTTATAGAAATGCAACTAATTTTTGCATGCTGATTTTGTATCCTGCAACTTTGCTGAATTTGTAATTAGTTATAACAGCCTTTTGTGGAATCATTAGGAGTTTTCCTATTTTTTAAAAAATAGAACAGTTTATTTTAGAACAGTTTTACATTTACAGAATTATTTTAATGATAATACAGAAAATTCCCACATACCCCACACCATCTTCTCGTATTATTAACATATTCCAAGAGTGTAGTACATTTCTCACAATTAATGAACTGATATTGATATATTATAATTAACTCAAGTCTATATGTTTCTTCAGTTTTCTTCTAATGTCCTTTTTCTATTCCGAGATCCCATCCAGGATACCATATGACAATTAGCTATCATGTCTCCTTAGGCTCCTCTTGACTGTGACAGTTTCTCAGGCTTTCCTTGTTTTTGATGACCTTGATAGCTTTGAGGATTCATGGTGACGTATTCTGTAGAATGTCCATTAATTGGGAGTCACCTGATATTTTTCTCATGATTAGACTGGGGTTATATGTTTTGAAGAAGACCACAGGAATAAAGTGCCTTTATCATTACATTGTATTAAGGATACATGCTATCAACATGACTTAACACTGTTGATGTTGACTGTAATTATCTGTCTGAGGTAGTGTTTATCAGGCTTCTCCAGGGTAAAGTTACATTTTTCTCATTTCCATAATGTACTCTCTGGAAAGAATCACTTTGGGCAGTTCACACTTTAAGACTGGGGAGTTATGTGTCACCTCCTTGAGGATGGAGTATCCACCTACATTACCTGGAATTCTTGTGCACTGGAGATGTATCTATTCCTGCTCATGTATTTATTTGTTCAATTATTTATTTATATAAGTATGGACACATGTATATCATGTATATTTATTTTAAACTTTGGATTATAGTCCAATACTACTTTATTTTTTTTCTCAAATTGTTTCAGCTTTGGCCATTGGGAGCTTTTTTGGTTGACTCCTGTGTCCCTTTGACATACCTTCACATTATGGTTTAAATTTTTTTTTTCTTTTGAGATTGATTTTTGTTTTGCCTTCTGCCATGAAAAACTTAATCTCTCCAGCCTGTGACAGCCCTTCAGATTTATAAAAACATCCACCGTTACCCCCTCTAGTGTTCTCCAGACTAAACATTTCCCACTTATTCCTTTACACATTCGTCATGTGACAGATTTATTGATCCTTTACTCATCTAACGGCTTTCTTCTGGAAACATTCCATTTTGTCAGTTACCTGAAATACCTCCTTTCACTCTCCTTACCCTCCACAACAATTATACAATTTAAGGGAAACCAAAGGTAGTTCTTCTACTGGAAACTATGTATGATAGTAAATAGTACCCAGGCTGTGTCACTGAATGAAAAAATAATCCCTGTGTTAGAATGAAGACCCCTAGAAATTAGAGGAGAAATATATGTTTCCGTTTTGTGCAGAGCTTACTATTTTTCAAAGGTATTTAGGAAACTAATAGTTTGACTCTCCTATCCCATTTGTGAGGTAGGTAGGGCAGTTAGTGGTATGCCCAGAAAGCCAAAGCTCAGAGAAGGCGCCTTATCCAAAGTCACCATATGACTTAGACAGACTGGGTTCTCTTGACTCTTACTCCAGTAGCCTTAACATTTGGTTTAAACTTTAACTGTGTAGGCTGATTTTTGTTTGTCAGACCCTCAACCATTAATCAGAATTGCCAATACGGTTTTTCTTTAGCTGAACTTAGCCTCCCAATATAATATGAGATATGAAAGGTAAGTCTGAAATGCAAACACTTAAGAAATGTTTCTAGAAATCAAAATCATTTTTGTATGCTAGTAGATATCAATTGGGTAATCAAGCCAGAACTTAGAAAGCATATGGCTAGCTTTGGGAATAGAAGTGTCAACAGAACAAAAATGTATGTTTTCTAATTGTCCTTGCTTGCTGCGGATATTAGGCAGCTAGCTTTGTGTCTTTTTCACCACTTATCAAACTCTAATGGAAAGGTGCTGAGGTGTAGCTAATCCCAACCAGTGTATAATCCCCAGATAATTTATACACTAATATCCTGTCACACATACACACTCTATTGCCCAGTCTCTGCTCTTCTACTTTGGAGGTTGCAGAGACTGCACTAGATTTGGCAGATGGCACCAGTTTTTATTTCTGGGCTGTCTCTGTTCATTCACACCTAGGGTAAAGAATTAGTGGGAGACTTTTCATGTATTCCTTTATATCACTCAGCAGGAGCGAAAACAAAGAGCTAGAAAACTTTTCTCTCTTACTACCTGACCACTCTTTCAATCTTAAAACCAGTTCATGCAAATCAGAAATTGTGGTATGTACAGAGTATTTCAAGTCACAACTTTCTGGGATGAATGGTTTCCATACCCAAAGAGCCTCCTGCCTTTAAGGAGTCATCAGCTGAAAAGAAACAGCCAGATATCTGTGGTACTACCTACTGGCCAGAGTGGGATGGAGAAAGTGGTCTGAAGTTTAGTTAGCAAATGTTGAATTTCAGGGTTGAGGAAGGGGAAGTATAGTATCTAGAAAAGGAAGAAGGCAGCAAAGTGACTGAGAGCTTTTCAACTTTGGTGACAAGGATGGGGAGGAGTAAGTGTGAACAGACACTAACTTTACTTGGAGAGTGATGGTTATTGAGGAGGAGGGCTTACTGCTTTATATTGAATCTTAGCATTAATATTTTCTGGATCTCTGAGATGGAGAGTTGATAGAAGAACCTAGGAAGCATGACTAAGTAGTTGAATCTGCTATGGAAAAAGGAGAAATGGGGCAGGCTTTTACTTATTTGAACCTATGTACTTTGTTTCTTTGCCACCTAAAAGTTCTGGGGTGAATTGAATGAGGAATATGAATTGAGTGGATAAGATTCCTTTTACTGGAGAAAAACTAAGTCCTTTGGAAACTTGAACTTTTTTACCATTCAAATTTATTTCTAGGCCTTATTCATTCATTCTGACTATGTGTGTTTTTTTTTTTTTTTCCCAGTTACCCCCCCCCCCCCCCCCGCCCCGCCTTCACAACCCTACCCACTACCTTTCCCAGCCTCTGGTAACTATCCTTCTACTCTCTATCTTCATGACTTCAGTTGTTTTGATTTTTAAATCCCACAGATAAGTAAGAGCATGTGATGTTTGTCTTTCTGTGCCTGGATTATTTCACTTAACATAATGACTTCCAATTCCATCTATGTTGTTGCAAATGATTGAATCTCATTATTTTTTATGGCTGAATAGTACTCAATTGTGTATAAGTACCACTTTTTTATCCATTTATCTGTTGATGGACACTTAGGTTGCTTCCGAGTCTTAGCTATTATAAACAGTGCTGCAACAAACATGGGAGTGCAAATATCTCTAAGATATATTGATTTCCTGTGTTTTGGGTATATGCTCAGCAGTGGAATTGCTAGATCACATCATAGCTCTATTCAGGAATGTCTAAACGTTCTCCGTAGTGGTAGTACGAATTTATACTCTCTCCAACAATGTGTAAGGGTTCCCTTTTCTCCCCATCCTTTCCAGCATTTGTTATTGCCTGTCTTTTTGATACAAGCCCTTTAAACTGGGGTGAGCAAGTATCTCGTTATAGTTTTGATTTACATTTCTCAGATTATCAGTGATGTGAGCACCTTTTCATTGGCTGTTTGCTACCTGTATGTCGTCTTTTGAGAAATACCTATTCAGATCTTTTGCCAGTTTTTAAATTGGATTATTAGACTTTTTCCTATGAGGTTGTTTGAGCCTCTTATATACTGTGGTTATCAATCCCTTGTCAAAAGAGTAGTTTGCAAATATTTTCTTCTATTCTGTGGGTTGTTGCTTCACTTTGTTGATCATTTCCTTTGCTGTGAAGAAGCTTTTTAACTTGATGTGATCTCATTTGTCCATTTTTGCTTGGGTTGCCTATGCTTGTGGGGTATTATTCAAGATATCTTTACCTAGACCAATGTCCTGGACAGTTTCACCAATGTTTTCTTGTAATGGTTTCATAGTTTGAGGTCTTAGATTTAAGTCTTTAAGCAATTTTGATTTGATTTTTGTGTATGGCAAGAGTTAGGGGTCTAGTTTGATTCTTCTGAATATTGATATCCAGTTTCCCCAGCACCATTTATTGAAGAGACTTCTTTTCCCCAGTGTATGTTCTTGGCAACTTTGTGGAAAATGAGTTCACTGTAGGTGTGTGGAATTGTTTCTGGGTTTTTTATTCTGTTCCATTGGTCTATGCACCTGTTTTTTTTATGCCAGTACCATGCTCTTTTAGTTACTATAGCTCTGTAGTATAATTTGAAGTCAGGTAATGTGATTCCTCCAGTTTTGCTCTTTTGTTTAGGATGGTTTTGGCTATTCTGGGTCTTTCGTGGTTCCATATACATTTTAGGATTTTTTTCTATTTCTGTGAATAATGTCATTGATATTTTGATAGAGATTGCATTGAATCTGTAGATTGTTTGAGTAGTATGGACATTTTAACACTATTGATTCTACCAACCCACAAACATGGAATATCTTTCCATTTTTTGGTGTCCTTTTCAATTTCTCTTATCAGTGCTTTATATTTTTCATTGTAGAGAACTTTCACTTATTTGGTTAATTCCTTGGTATTTAATTTTATTTGTGGCTGTTGTAATTAGAGCTACTTTTTGATTTCTTTTTCAGATTGTTCACTGTTGGCATATAGAAATGCTATAGTTTTTTGTATGTTGATTTTGTCTCCTGCAACATCACTGAATTTGTTTATTAGTTCTAAAAGTTTTCTTTTGGTTTTTCCAAATATAAGATCATCTCATATGCAAACAAGGATAATTTGACTTCTTCCTTTGCAATTTGGATACCCTTTCTATCTTTCTCCTGTCTGATTGCTCTAGCTAGGGCTGCCATTACTATGTTGAATAACAGTGATGACAGTGGGCATCCTTGTTGTGTTCCAGATCTTAGAGGAAAGCCTTTCTGTTTCTCCCAGTTCTGTATACTAGCTGTGCATCTGTCATAGATGGCTTTTATTATGTTGAGGTATGTTCCTTCTTTGAGGGTTTTTGTTATGAAAGAATGTTGAATTTTATCAAATGCTTTTTCAGCATCAATTGATATGATCATTTTTTTTTATCCTTTATTTTGTTGATATGATGTATCACATTGATTGATTTGTGAATGTTGGACCATCCTTGCATCCCAGGGATAAATCCCACTTGGTCATGATAAACGATCTTTCTAATGTATTGTTGAATTTGGTTTGCTGGTATTCTGTTGAGGATTTCTGAATCAATATTTATCAGAGATATTGGCCTGTAGTTTTCTTTTTTGATGTGTTTTTGTCTGGTTTCAGTATCAGGGCATTGCTGACCTCATAGAATAAGTTTGGAAGTATTCCTTCCCCCTTTATTTTTTGAAATAGTCTGAGTAGGATTGATAATAGTTGCTCATAGTAGCTACTAATGATCCTTTGGATTTCTGCAGTATCAGTTGTAATGTCTTCTTTTTCAGTTCTGATTGTATCTCTTTGGATCTTCTCTCTTTTTATTTTAATTTATTTTATTTTATTTTTTGACAGAATCTCGCTCTGTCACCTAGGCTGGAGTACAGTGCTGTGATTGGCTCACTGCAGCCTCCGCCTCCCAGGCTCAAGTGATCCTCTCCCTCAGTCACTCCTAAGTCACTGGGACTACAGGCGTGTGCCACCATGACCAGCTATTTTTTTTTTTTTGTACTTTTAGTAGAGAAGGGGTTTCACTATGTTGCCCAGGCTGGTCTTGAACTCCTGGACTCAAGCGATCTGCCTGCCTCAGCCTCCCAAAGTTCTGGGATTACAGGCATAAACCACCATAGCCTGGCTCTTTTTATCTCGGTTAGTCTGGCTAATGGTTTGTCTATTTTGCTTAACTTTTCAAAAAGTCAACTGTTTTGGAAACTTGAACTTTTTAATTCTCCCTCACCCACAAAAGGATTATTCATTGTAAATTGGATTAACATACTCTTCCCTAGATGGGGTATCTAAGTTAATTGGAGAGCCAGGTCATGACTCCAGGTCCAAATGGCCCTGTCTGGTCCTGGTGGTTGGGCAGCTTTGCATAAATTTAGGACGCTATAATTTCTGCAAAGCGTCTTATGAGTCCAAGATTAGACTTTCAGAAAAACCTTCCACATCATCCATGCACTGTGTGTACATGTGTGCTAAATATTTTTAAAATCTTACAACTTGCCTAAATAGAGTTTTACCATCTCCATCTTGGGTGCTGAATCGCCTCATCTTCTCTTTTATCTCTTCTTTCTCTCCTATATTTGTTGAGTACACAAGGTTAAATATAATAATTTTAACATTGCACACAAAATAAAATGACTTGTTTAGCTGTGACGTTAAGGCCACGGATGAGATAATCTGTACAGGTCTTACCTCCCTCATCAGAAGAACCCTTTGAGTCTTTAGAAAAGGTGAGGATGAAAAACAAGAACACTTTTTTTTAGATTCTCAGCTCTCCATTTGCTCTGCAGGATGAGGACTAACAAGTAGGTGGCAAAGATTGACAGTAAACTGAAAGAAACAAAACAAGGTCATTTTCCTCCTTGTACCTTAGCTTCTTGAATGATAATTTAAGATACCTTCAGTTTTCTGTTATCTGAAGTCATCTGCTTTATGGATTACTTAGACTCTTGTTTCTTCATCCTTTAACTGTTTGGTGTCACTTCTTCCAAAGCAGAAAAAAAATATATTTTCTGGTTCTACTGGAAGGGCAGTCATACGGTGTAGGCATGTCGGAGGAAACAAAATTTTAGGGACAGAAATCAGTCTATTTTCTAGTACTTTAATTCCTTAAGACCTAAGTTAGTATCCTTATTTTTAAAAACTACTGTCTAGCTCCCCATCCTTGCCCATTTATTTTTCTATACATACATATTCTCTCTCTGTGTGTGTGTGTGTGTGTGTGTGTGTCTCTCTCTCTCTCTCTCTCTCCATCCTTTCTTCCTCAGCAAGTCTGGTGGACAGACTAATCTGATGCCTCAAAAATACTCTAATTCGTAGAAAGAAAGTAAATTTCTGCCTCTGACGTTCCATTCCCCCTGTGGTTTTAATTAGGGTAAATTCTCCTATGCTCCTTTGAAACATGCCTTGGGATCTTAGGGAGATGGCAGGCAGATGGGGTATTAATGCAGGGTGATGTTTCTCACTTCATGGTGCTCATGCAACATTTATTGTCATTAAAATAGTGTCATTCAAATGAGGTAGCTGATGTTGGAAAATGAATGCAAAGTTGATCATTGTTCTGTGGATCTGAGCTTTGATGAAGAGATTGAATTAGAGGCAGCATTTCAACTCTGTTTAGATAATATGTATATATGTATCTATAACTTAGTAGTGAAACCTTTCAGACTGACAGGAGGGCAAAGCCTCTAAGACTGTATTAGGGTTTATGGGTATAAAATACGTGACTCTCCTGCTTTACCAGGCTGTGGGGAGAATGAGGAAAATAATATCTGTAAAGTGACCTGAGTACCTAGAAAGAAAAATTTAGATGTTTTATTAGACCTGTGTAAGATCTTTGGTTAGTTCCCCAGAGCCCTGTAAAGTCCTGGAAGCCCTGTAACAAATTTCTCTTTTCCCTTGTCAGGTTTTTGTTTTCCCCTGGTGCCCAGGTTAAAGAGAAATTGATTTCTTTCCATCTTGTGTTTAGCTTTTGTCCCTCTGCCTTGAGGCTTTGAATTGAGAATATTTCTTTGGGTCTGTAGGGCTGTCTGATGATAGGCTTAAATATTAAACAACCTTACAGAACTAATTAGGCTTTATTGTCTGTGGCCAAGTCAATGAATTTTGCTTCATAGAATTTCTGAGAGAAAAATATATATATATATATTTAGGACTTGGTAAAACTTTTCTTAAAATGTCTCCTTGTAAATGCCAGAGTTGCTGACCCTGTGGAAATATTTTATAGTAGCCCAGCTTGAGAACATCCCCCACATTTCTCTGTTGTATTCTTTATGACTCCCCTCCAGGTTGAGCTGTGAAAAGGTGAGGGGAAAGGAGCCATATTGGAGAAGTAGAAGAGACTGAATCAGATGTCTAGAGAACATAGCTTGATTAATTCAAAACTGAAGCCCTGGCCTCTCCAGTCTCATGTTCCACAGCAATAATTTCTCCTTGGCCAGAGGCCTAAGCATCTGTGTCCAGATCTCATACTCTTTCCTAAATGGATTCATCAAGTCAGACCTTGAGTTGGTTGGTTTTTTCTGAACCATCCCCTAATTTAAGTTAAACTTAAAAATGGGAGCCATTAAATAGCAAAACAAACAAATACAACAATAATAACAGGACATTATGTCCTGGCCCTCAGAGGTCAATTTAATGTGATTAGCAGCATAAAACTTCACAAAGGCTTTCACTGGAAGATTACCAGAAACAGCATCATTCAGTATGTTGCCATGCACTGCCATTCTTTCACTTTGGCATTATTTATTGATTGTAGCAGAAACACAATATTTGTGTACCTATTAAGCATTTTAGTTAGGCTTTTCTCTAGTAAATGTGGAACTGCATCATTTTGTTACACTGTTCTGAAGGCTAAAAAAAAAAAAAAAAAAAAAAAAAACCCCCCGGAAATTTTTTTTCCATCCCTGGTTACAAAGGCCAGTACTGAGGCGGAGCTGCTCTGCCTGCTTTGATTCTTATCAAGGGCAATACTGTGTGTGTGCATATGTATGTGTGTGTGTTCACACAGGAGAGGGTAGTAAATGGAGCAAGAGTTTTAAGGAAGGAGCGGGGCTGGAAGGAAAAAAACTTTCAATGAATTGAAACTGCATAATGAAAAGATTCTGAAATTTAATTACAAAAATGGCTCTGTTTTTTCTCTCACCTCCTCCTCGCTCCCTTTTCTCCTCTCCATCCTCTCCAAAAGCACTGAAGTAAAATGAGACTGTCAGATCAAAGCCACACACCCACTCTAGGTCTGTTTTGAGAAAGGGATTTTTTTCTCCCCTTATTTACTTTGCAGCAGTGGCAGCATGTCTACTGCAGGATGCAGTGACAGTGTGGAGCCTTGTCACTGTTCTGCTTGATCCCCTCCTGTGTGCCACTCCCTGGTCTGGTGAGTGGGGTCAAAGTTTCAAATGATGACTGTGGCCACAGTTCTCACCATCTCTTGTGTTTTCACACTTGGCCATTCAGTATTAGGCATTGTCCCTCTGACACATGGCCTGAAAGAGTTGGAGATTTAGTTTCCGAGTTTGGAAATGCTCAAGTGTAGCCATGGAGGGTGTATTTGCCCCATGTGACTGCGGGTTCTGTTGAGTATTTTTGCAAAAATATTAAAAATGTCTACTTAGGATTTAAGAATGTGTTTGATGATATGTACATAATTCATAATGCCTTTTAGGGCACACCTGCATTATTTAATATTGGAGTTTCTCTTTTTAAGTTTTTTATTTTTGTCTAGGACTCTTTAGAGTGCCTGTGCCTGGGTACCTTAATATTTTTTCAGACCAGTTGTCAATTTCCAAGTGCCTTAAAATAGAGCTATTGGGTTTTCTTGGCCTTTTCTGGCCCTCATTCTCTTCTAGTTTATGATTTTTCCTCAAAATAAAGTTGTACCTCATTAATAAAGGTATATAGGTATTCAGTTTTAATGCTGTCTATAAAGTATACTGTCTATAAAGACTCATACTTTAATACTGTCTGTAAAGACTCATACTTTCTCTATTAGGAATGTCTTCCTTACATTGAATGCATATCTCTCCTGTAGTTGGTTGAGAGAGACATTTAGGTCTAGGATCAAAGTCCTAGAACAGGACCAGAGTTATTGGAAATGCGACCAAAATGAGGATAGAGGCTCATGGGACAAGAACTGGCATGTGTGTTGTACTGAGCTGTGGGAAGAAGAAAAATTAAGTACACATTTGGTGGGGGGAGGGGGGGAGAGAGAGAGAGAGAGAATGAGAGAGAGAGAAAGAGATTAGATTGGGATTAGGTTAGGAAGGACCTGAAACATCAGACAAAGAGAAGAAAACTAAATTATGGCTATTCACTGAACCACTCTTATTGCTCTTTCTGTTATTATTAAGCTGTCTCTGAGATGTACACAGTGTATACCTCGGTGTACAACAGATCTACCACTGTAGATCTTTTAACTCATTTCTTTAATGAATTTTTATCACTTTCAAAGTCCTTATTAGCTCTCTCTTTTTTTTT
>NC_045445.1:78761910-78779070 GCF_002776525.5 Piliocolobus tephrosceles
TCTCGCTTCATTTCATTCATTTGATCCTCCATCGCTGATACTCTTTCTTCCAGTTGATCGAGTCGGTTACTGAAGCTTGTGCATTTGTCACGTATTTCTCGTGTCATGGTTTTCATCTCTGTCATTTCATTTGTGACCTTCTCTGCATTAATTATTCTAGCTATCAATTCTTCCACTCTTTTTTCAAGATTTTTAGTTTCTTTGCGCTGGGTACGTAATTCCTCCTTTAGCTCTGAGAAGTTTGATAGACTGAAGCCTTCTTCTCTTATCTCGTCAATGTCATTCTCTGACCAGCTTTGATCCGTTGCTGGCGATGAGCTGCGCTCCTTTGCAGGGGGAGATGCGCTCTTATTTTTTGAATTTCCAGCTTTTCTGCCCTGCTTCTTCCCCATCTTTGTGGTTTTATCTGCTTCTGATCTTTGATGATGGTGATGTGCTGATGGGATTTTGGTATAGGTGTTCTTCCTGTTTGATAGTTTTCCTTCTAATAATCAGGACCCTCAGCTGTAGGTCTGTTGGAGATTGCTTGAGGTCCACTCCAGACCCTGTTTGCCTGGGTATCAGCAGCAGAGTTTGCAGAAGATACAACATTGCCGAACAGCGAGTGTACCTGTCTGATTCTTACTTTGGAAGCTTCCTCTCAGGGGTGTACTCCACCCTGCGAGGTGTGGGGTGTCAGACTGCCCCTATTGGGGGATGTCTCCCAGTTAGGCTACTCAGGGGTCAGGGACCCACTTGAGCAGGCAGTCTGTCAGTTCTCAGATCTCAACCTCCGTGTTGGGAGATCCACTGCTCTCTTCAAAGCTGTCAGACAGAGTCATTCGGGTCTGCACAGGCCTCTGCTCCTTCCCCTGTTGTTTTATTAGCTGTGCCCTGTCCCCAGAGGTGGAGTCTACAGAGACAGGCAGGTTTCCTTGAGCTGCTGTGAGCTCCACCCAGTTCGAGCTTCCCAGCGGCTTTGTTTGCCTACTTAAGTCTCAGCAATGGTGGGCACCCCTCCCCCAGCCTCGCTGCTGCCTTGCGGTTAGATTGCAGACTGCTGTGCTAGCAATGAGGGTGGCTTCGTGGCCGTGGGACCCTCCCGGCCAGCTGTGGGTATAGTCTCCTAGTGTACCCGTTTCCTTAAAGCGCAGTATTGGGGTGGGAATTACCCGATTTTCCAGGTGTTGTGTGTCTCAGTTCGCCTGGCTGGGAAAAGGGATTCCCTTCCCCCTTGCGCTTCCCAGGTGAGGCGATGCCTCGCCCTGCTTCAGCTCTCGCTGGTCGGGCTGCAGCAGCTGACCAGCACCAATTGTCCGGCACTCCCCAGTGAGATGACCCCAGTACCTCCGTTGAAAATGCAGAAATCACCCGTCTTCTGTGTCACTCGCGCCGGGAGTTGGAGACTGGAGCTGTTCCTATTCGGCCATCTTGCTCCGCCCTCTCCTGTGTTTTTTCAAATAACCTGTCTTCATTCTTACTAATTCTTTCTTCTGCTTGATAGATTCTTCTATTAAAAGACTGATGCGTTCTTCAGTGTGTCCATTGCAGTTTTCAGCTCCAGAATTTCTGCTTGATTTTTAATTATTTCAATCTCTTTGTTAATCTTATCCGATAGAATGCTGAATTTCTTCTTTGTGTTATCTTTGAGTTTCCTCAAAACAGCTATTTTGATCTCTCTGTCTGAATGTTCACATATCTGTTTCTCCAGGATTGGTCCCTGGTGCCTAATTTAGTTTGCTTGGTGATTTCATGTTTCTCCTGGATGGATGTTAAGCTTGTGGACATTCATCCATGTCTAGAAACTGAATAATTAAGTATGTATTGTAATCTTCGTAGTCTGCATTTATTTGTACCCATCCTTCTTGGGAAAGCTTTCCAGGTATTTAAAAGGACTTAGGTATTGTGATCCATGCTGTATCTGCATCAGAGGGCTCCCCAAACCCACAGGGGGCTGTGATTCTTATAGTCTCATAGAGGTACCACCTTGCTGGTCTTGAATAAGAATCCACAAAAATTATCTGGATGACCTGACAGAGAGACTCTTGTTTTCTTCCCTTACCCTCTTCCAAACAAATGGAGTCTCTCTGTTTCTGTGCTGAGCTGCCTGGAGCTTGGGGTGAGGTGACACAAGTACCTCTGTGGCCACCACCACTGGGACTCCACTGGGTCAGACCTGAAGCCAGTACAGCACTGGGTCTCACCCAAGGTCCCCTGTAACACTACCTGGCTACTGCCTGTGTTTTCTTAAGGTCGCAGAGCTCTACAGTCAGCAGGTGGCAAATCGAGTGACAATTTTGTTCTTCCCTTCAGGGCAGCAAGTTTCTCTAGGTCCCAGGCAGCTCTTGAGATGCCATCCAGGCCAGGAACTAGAGTCAAAAAGCCTAGAAATCTACCTGGTGTTCTGTTGTATTGCAGCTGAGCTGGCACTCAAATCAGGAGACACAGTCCTTCCCACTGTTCCACTCTACTCTTTTCACAGGCAGAAGAGACTCACTCCATGGCTTCCACCAGCACAGGCCCGCAGGGAGTACTGCCAGGCTACTGCCAATGTTCACTTGAAGCCCAAGGGCTCTTCAATCAGCTTGTGGCGAATGCTGCCAGGCCTGGGACTAATTCTTCATGGAAGTCAGCCTCCCTTTGGCCCAGGGCAGGTCCAGAAATGCCATCCAAGAGCCAGGGCTTAGAATCAGGGACCCTAAGAGCCCGGTTGGTGCTCTACACCCCTGTGGCTGAGTTGGTACCTAAAGTGCAAAATTCCCTTTACTTTTCCCTCTGCTTTTCTCAAGCAGAAGGAGTCTCTCACTATAGCCACTACAATTGAGAATGTGCTGGGTCTCACCCAAAGCCAGCACATCTCAGAGTGTTACCCAAGGCCCACAACGATACCTGAGTATCGCTACTGGTTATTCAGGGCCCAAGTGCTCTTTAGTAAGCAGATGATGGGTCCTTCCAGTACCAGGTCCTTCCCTTGAAGGCAATGGGTTCCCTTCTGTTTCAGAGTGTGTCTAGAAATGTTGTCCAGGAGCTAGTGCCTGGAATGGGGACCCTAAGACTCTGACCAGTGCCCTATTCTGTTTTGGCTGAGCAGGGAACCAAGATGCAAGACGAAGTCTTCTTTACTCTTCCCTCTCCTCTTCTGAAGCGAAAGGAAGGGGTCTCTTTTGGAGCCACGATCTGTGCAGCCTCGGATTTGGGTAGTGGTGGTGCAAGCACTCCCTTCACTGCCCTGGCTTGTTTATGTTACATGCCCTCCAAGTCCACTAGCCGTAAACCCAGCTTAGCACAAGTACTCGCCTAGAAGTTGCAGTTCTTGTGTCCTAGACCACCTTTCAAATTTACTTAGAACCCAGAGCACTTGAGTACATGATGGCAAGGCTTGCCAGAACTCACATTCCAACTGCTGGGAAATGGGATTCCCTTCTAGTTAGGGCTACTCTATATGTGTTCTCCATGGGTAGGTGTCAGCTGCATTCAGTGCAGTTTTGCTTTCCACTGGGACAAGGCAGCACTGAGTTTAATGCAGTCTCATAATTGCTTCATTCTCCTTCTCCCAAGCACAGAGATTCTCTCTCCATGCCACATAGCCACTGCTGGGGGAATGGGGGAGGGGTCATGTCAGTGGTTCAAGACTGTCTTTCCTACCCTCTTTAGTGCCTTTTCAGAAATACTAAGTTAAAACAGGTACTGTGGGGGCTCACCTGATTTTCAGCTCTTATGAAGATGCTTTTTTATGTGTGTATAGTTGTGAATTTTGGTGTTCCTGTAGGATAGAGGGATGATCAGTAGAGCCTTCTATTCAGCCATCTTGCTCTGCCCTCTCTCCTCCATTATAATCTTATGTGGCCACTGTTGTATATGTGGTCTATTGTTCACTGAAACATTATGCCGTGCATTACTGTATTCTTTTGGTCCTTTTTCTCTATCCTCCCCTTCTGGGCATATCATCATTTGTATGTTGGGGCACTAGATGGTTCCCACAGTTCTCCTAGGCTCTCTTTGTTTTTTTCATTGTCTGTGTTCCTTAGACTGGTTAATCTCAATTAATATATCTTCAAGTTCACTGACGCTTTCTTCTACCTGCTGAAATGTGCAGTCTTGCTCCTCTAGTGAATTTTTCATATGTTTTATACTTTTGAGTCTAGAATTTCTACTTTGTTTATACAACTTATGTGTCTTTATTCATAGTCTCTATTTGGTGAGACATTGTTTTCCTACTTTTAGTTCTTTAGACATGGTTTCTTTCCGTTCAGGAACATATTTATAATAACTGGTTTAAAGTGTTTGTCTAGTGAGTTCACTATTTGGGCTTCCTCAGGAACAGTTTCTATTGATTGCTTTTTTTCAGTGTTTGGGCCATACTTTCTTGTTTTTTGCAGTTTCATAAAGGTGTTTTGTTGAAAACTAGACATTTCGAATAATACAATGTAGCATATCTGCAAATCAGATTCTTTTCCTATCTCCCCAGGGCTTTTTGTTGCTCTTGCAGTTTATTTAGTGACTTTCCTGAACTAATTCTGTAAAGTCTGTATTCTTTGTCATATGTGTCCACTGAAATCTTTGCTTGGTTAGGTTAGTGGTCAGCTAATGAATGGACAGATATTTCTTTAAGCACCTAGAACCAATAAGTCTCCCAGTCTTTGTGAAAGGACTCTGTGTGCATGTCGGAGGCGTGCCCTCAATGCTCAGACAGGTAGTTGACAGCTTTGCCTTAGCCTTCACTTCCCACTTGCTTAGAATCTCAGGGTCAGTCACAGGTGAGAGCTTAGGCCTTTTTCAGGCATTTCCTGAGCATGCACCCAGCCTCAAACAACAACACAGCTCTACACATGCAGGTGGCCATGTAGAATTCCAGGAATATGTGAGTTTTTCAAATCGCCCTATAGAAATTTCATTCCTCAGCTTTAAGCTATTTGGTTAGCCTATTGTTGGCCCCATCTATTATACATTGCCTCAGACAGCCATGATAATACACAATTTCCACTGGTTGTTTTCGGCAAATGCCACTGGAGAAAAGGCTGTTAGCACTGAATAGTTCCCAGTCATGACAAATAAAGACAAGCCTTTTGAGTGGGATATTCCAGCAACCACCAGCTATATCAAATCATGGCAATTATCTGACAATGGAGTCTTGAAGGAGGTCAAGTGCCATTCTGCACACACCATACAATATTTGTCTTTCTGTATCTGGCTTATTTCACTTAACATTATGACTTCCAGTTCCATCCATGTTACTCATGTTACTTAAAATGGCATTATTTCATTCTTTGTTAAGGCCAACTAGTATTCCATTGTGTTTATATACCACATTGTCTTTATCCATTTGTCCATTGATTATTCCATATCTTTGCAATTATCAATAGTACTGCAATAAACATGGGGTTTCAGGTATCCCTTTGATATACTGATTTTCTTTCCTTTGGATAAATACCCACTAGTGGGGTAACTGGATATAGTAGTTCTACCTTTAGACTTTTTAGAAATCTCCATGCTGCTTTCCATAATGATTATGCTAATTTACATTCCCATCAATGGTGCATAAGGGTTTCCTTCTCTCTGCAAGCTTGCCAGCACTTGGTATTTCCTGTCTTTTTAATAATAACCATTCTCACTGGGCAAGACAATATGTCATTGTGATTTTGATTTGCATTTCCCAATGATTAGCAATGTTGAGCTTTTTAAAAATACTTGTTGGCCATTTGTATGTCATCTTATGAAAAATGTCTTTTTAATGTTTTTTTTTTTACTGTTGAATTGTTTGATTTCCTTGTACATTTTGAATATTAGTCCCTTGTTGGATGACTAGTTTGCAAATATCTTCTCCCCCATTTAACAAGTTGTCTCTTCTCTCTGTTGATTGTTTCCTTTGCTTTGCAGAAGCTTTTAAATTTAATATAGTCAATTTGTCTCTTTTTGTTTTTTGTGTATGCTTTTGAGGTCTTAGTCATAAATTCTTTTCCTAAACCAGTGTCCTGAAGGATTTCCCGTGTGTCTTCTTCTAGTAGTTTTATAGTTTGGGGTCTTTTGTTTATGTTTTTAATGTATCTTGAGTTGATTTTGTGTATGGCGCGAGATAGGGATCCAGTTTCTTTCTTCTGCATATGAATATCCATTTTTCCCAGCAACATGTATTGAAGAGAGTATTTTTCCCCAATGTATGTTCTTTGTGCCTTCATAGAAAATCAGTTGAGTGTAAATATGGACTTTGTTTCTGGGTTCTCTGTTCTATTTCATTTATCTGTGTGTCTCTTTTTATTCCAATACCATGATGTTTTGGGTACTACAGCTTTGTAATATATTTTGAAGTCAGATAGTGTGATGCCTCCATTTTTGTACCTTTTGTTCAGGATTCTTTTGACTATTTGGACTACTTTGAGTTCCATATAAATTCTAGGGTTTTTTTCTATTTCAGTGAAAAATGACATTGATATTTTGATAGGGATTGCAATTACTTTTTACATTGCTTTGTGCAGTATGGTCACTGTCAAATATTAATTTTTCTTATCCATGAGTATGGGATGTATTTTTATTTGTTTTCTGTTTCGTTTCTTTCATCAGTGTTTTGTGGTTTTCTTTATAGAGGTCATTTACCTCCTTGCTTAAATATAATAGTAGGTATTTTATTTTTGTAACTCTTTTTTGTAACTATTGTACATGGGATTGCCTTCTTGATTTCTTCTCAGCTAGTTGATTATTTGTGTGTAGAAATACTACTGATTTTTGTGTGTTCATTTTGTATTCTGCAACTTTACTATGAGTTTTTGGTGAAGTCTTTAGGTTTTTCTAGATACAAGATCATGTTATCTGCAAAGATGGACAGTTTGACTTCCTCTTTTCCAATGTGAATGCCTTTTATTTCTTTCTCTTGCCTGATTGCTTTGGCTAGGTACAGAAAGACCTAGCCAAGTGGTGAGTGGTGAAAGTGGGCATCCTTTTCTTGTTCCAGTTCTTAGAGGAAAGGCTTCCAGCTTTTCCCCATATCATTAGCTGTGGGCTTGTTACATATAGTCTTTAGTATGTTGAGGTATGTTCCTTCTATGCCCAGTTTGTGAGTGTTGTTATCATAAAGGGATGTTGAATTTTATCAAATATATTTACTATGCCTATTGAGATTATCATATTATTGTCGTCCTTCATTCTGTTGATTTGATGTATTGTGTTTATTGTTTTGTATATGTTGAACCATCCTTGCATCCCTGGGATAGATCCCATTTGATCATGGTGTATTATCTTTTTCATGTGCTGTTGGATTTGATTTGCTAGTATGTAGTTAAGGAGATTTGCATCTGTGTTCATCGGGGTATTGGCCTGTAGTTTTTGTTGTTGTTGTTGTATCCTTGTCTAGTTTTGGTATTAGGGCAATGGTGCCTCATGGAATGAATTAGGGAGAAATCCATTTGCTTCAATTTTTTCGAATAGTTTGAGGAGAAGTGATGTTAATTCTTTTTAAATTTGGTAGAATTCAACAGTGAAGCCATCTGGTCCTGGGCTTTTCTTTGTTGAGAGACTTTATTACTGATTAAATCTCATTATTCGTTATTAGTCTGTTAAGGTTTTCTACTTCTTCCTGATTCAATCTTGGTAAGTTGTATGAGTCCAGGAATTTATTTTTTTCCTCTAGGTCTTCCAGTTTGTTAATGTATTGTTCTTAATAGGCTCTGATGATCTTTTATATTTCTGTGCTATCAGTTGTAATATCTCCTTTTCTGATTTCTGATTTTATTTGAGTCTTCCCTCTCTCTTTTTTGAGTTAGCCTAACTAGTAATACAGGAGTTATTAAGAAATTATTTTTAGGCAGCTAGAAAGGGTGAAAACTCCCAGTGGAATTTTTCTTTAATAAAAAGCAGCCCCCAAACCCTTTCTTCTATAACAGGAAGCAGCCTGAGAAGTCAGGCATAGATATGCAAACTAGGAACTTTTATATGTAAATGCTGGCAGCTGTACTGGAAGTCAGGTGCATTCAATGTGGCATCTCCTGTCCTCTTTTCCTTGTCAGTACATTTATAGGTATCATGGCAGCCTCCAGGTAAAACCGTGTGTACAGGCATCATGGCCTCCACCAGGTGGAGGCTGAATTTGCATAATAAAAGACTAGGGTCAGAGGGCCAGTCTTTTTGCAAGCTATGTAAATGGTACACCTGGTCAACCCAATCCCCTGAGCCCTATGTAAATCAATCACTGCCTCCTCAAGCCTCTGTACAAAACTGATTATGTTCTGCCACAAACCAGAGATCCTCTTTTGGGCAATCCACTTTTTCAGCATCAGGAGGCTTTTTTCTCTTTCTTATTTTTCTATTAAACTTTCTGCTCCTAAACCCACTCCTTGTGCGTGTCCATGTCTTGAATTCTTTCTCAACTGTGACAAAGAACCAGGGTATATACTCCAGAATATGGAACCATTTTACAGCAGTTTATCAGTTTTATCTTTTTTGAAAAATCTTTTCATTTTGTTGATCCTTTGTAATTTTTTTAGTCTCTATTTCATTTAGTTCTGCTCTGATCTTTATTATTTCTTTCCTACTACTAATTTTGAGTTTGATTTGTTCTTGCTTTTCTAATACTTGGGGTGCATCATTAGACTGTTTATTTGAAATCTTCCTGCTTTTTTGATCTAGGTGCTTATTGCTATAAACTTCCCTCTTAGCAGTGCTTTTGTGTGTCCTGTAAGTTTTGGTATCTTGTGTTTCCATTTCCATTTGTTTCAGGAAATTTTTAAAACATTTTTTCCTTAATGTTTTCTTTAATCCAGTGGTCATTCAGGAGCATGTTGTTTAATTTTCATGTGTTTGTAGTTTCCAAAGTTCCTCTTATTATTGATTTAGTTTCAGACCATTGTGATCTTGATATGATTTTGATTTTTTAAAAACTGTTGAGATTTGTTGTGTGGCCTAACATATGGTATATCTTGGAGAATGTTCCATGTGCTGATGAGAATAATGTGTATTCTGTAGCTGTTGGATGAAATGTTCTGTAAATGTCTGTTAGGTCCATTTGGTCTAAAGTACAATTTAAATCCAATGTTTCTTTATTAATTTTCTGTTTAGATGATCTGTCTTATGCTGTGAGCAGAGTGTTGAATTTCCCAACTATTATTGTATTGGAGTCTATCTCTCCCTTTAGATCTTATAATATTTGCTTTACATATCTGAGTGGCCTGGTGTTAGGTGCACATGTATTTGGAATTGTTATATTCTCTTGCTGAATCGATCTCTTTATCATTATATATTGACCTTCTTTGTTTGTTTTTATTGTTTTCAAGTTAAAGTATCTTTTGTCTCATTTAAATATGGCTACCCTTGCTCATTTTTTTATTTCAATTTGCATGAAATATCTTTTTTTCATCCCTTTACTTTCAATCTGTATGTGTCTTTACAGGTGAAATGAGTTCTTATAGGCATTCTATACATAGGTCATTGTTTTTAAATCCATTCAGCCAATATATATCTTTTGAGTGGAATGTCTCATTTGTTTACATTCAAGATTATTATTAATATGTGAGGGCTTATTCCTATCATTTTACTTAGTTTCTTGTTTGTATATCTTTTGTGTCTTTCTTTCTGTCTTATTGTTTATTCATTATGGTTTGGTGATTTTCTGTAGTCGTAACATTTGAGTCCTTTCTTGTCCTTGTTTGTCTGTTTGCTCTACCAGTAGTTTTATACTTTTGTATCTTTTTGTGATAGTGTGATAGTAGATATTGTCCTTTTGCTTCCAGGTGTAGGAAGCAAACATTTCTTGTGGGATTGGTCTTATGCTGATGAATTCCCTCAGCTTTTGCTTGTCCGGGAAAGATTTTATCTTTTGTTTATGAATGTTAACTTTGCTGGGTAGAGTATCCTTGGCTGGTAGTTTTATTATTTTTTTTGTTTAAGCACTTTGAAGATGTCATCCTATTCTCTTCTGGTCTGTTAGGTTTCTGCTGAGAAACCAACTGTTAGTCTATTAGAGGTTCCCTTATAAGTAACTGGATGCTTTTCTCTTGCTGTTTTTAAAATTCTCTCTTTGTCTTTGACTTTTGACAATTTGACTATAATACGCTGTGGATAAGACCTTTTTAGACGATATGTACTTGGAGATCTCTGAGCTTCCTGTGTCTGGATGTGTAAATCTCCTGCTAGACTTGAGATATTTTCAGCTATTATTTTATTCAATAGGTTTTCTACCCTCTTTGTTCTTCTGTTCACCTTTTGGAACACTGAAGTTCAAATATTTGGTCAATTTATGGTCTTCTTTATGTCATGTATGTTTTGTTCATTTTTTAAAATTCTTTCTTAAAAAAAAATTTGTCTGACTGGGTGATTTCAAAAGACCTGCCTTCAAGTCCTGAAATTTTTTCTTCTGCTTCATCTAGTCTATTGTTGAAGCTTTGGAATTTTTTTTTTTTTTTCATTCAGTGAATTCTTCAGTTCCAGGATTTCTGTATGGTTCTTTTTTTAATAGTATCTCTTTGATATATTTCTCATTCATGTACTGAATTGTTTTACTGATTTTTTTGTGTTGTTTATAAGGTTCTCTTGAATCTCACTGTTTTTTTAATATCAACGTTTTTAATAATTTTTCTGGGATTTCATAAATTTCTTTTTTATTGGGATCTTTTGCTGGAGAATAATTGTATGTGGAAGCGTCATATTTCCTTGCTTTTTCATGTTTCTTGTGTCCCTCCATTGATATCTGCACATCTGGTGTACCAGTTGCTTCTTCCAAAATTTTGGATTTTCCTGAAGATCTGTTGTGTTGGCTGGGTAGGGCACCTTGGCTTTGATTCTGGGTATGTGCAATAGTGTATTCTCTATATGATTTCTTCGGTTGTAAACAGCATCAGTAGTGTTTGTGATTTCCTCAGTAGCTTAGGGTGTGGTTGTTAGTGAAGGCTGTGATGAAGTTTTGCTGGGCACTGGGATGCCAGGTAGGAATGTCCTCTGGCCCATTGTGGTAATGGTAGGCCTAGCATACCTGTCATTGAGCCTCAGGGTAACATATGCTGGCAACAATATTAGTTGGTCCTGGCAGGCCAATGGTTGGACCTCCTTGTGACTCAGGTGCCGGAAGTGGTAGTGGTGGGCTAGGTGGGTCCTCGGGTCCCTGGGCAGTGGGCTTGGAAAGAGTGATGGCAGTAGCAGTGGCAGGACAACTCTTTGGCTCCAAAATGGTTTGTGCTTCTGTTGGCAGTGGCTGTGGAAGGCTAGATGGGCCAGTCCCAGGCCTGCAAGTCACACGTGCAGGTGGGTGCCAGCTGTGGTAGTTGTGGTAGGTTGGGTGGGTCTGTCCTCAGGCCCCTGGGAGAAATGCTCAAGTGCTGATGGTGGTAGATGAGACAGTGAAATACCCAGGTCTCCAGGTGACATGCTCAGGCACTGGGAGTGCGACAGAGCTGGACCAGGTGGTCCTTTTCTCAATCCCTCAGTCATATGTGTGGGCACTGGCTATGTTGGCAGAGCCAGGGTGATTCCGAAGTTTCCAGTGGAATGCTTGGATGGGAACAGCAGTGACTGTGCTGTGGCCCTACTGCTGGAGTGGGCAAGGTTGCTTTCATTGGTAGCAGTAATAGGCAGGAAGCTGTGGAGCACATGCCTTGGTCTCAGATGGTAGCTGTAGGCAGGGTAGCCTGTCCTCAGTGTCACTACCAGTAGTTCACAATTCAGCCCTGGCAGCGTCAGCCAGCAGTGGCAGTGATTGCAGACAAAGAAATCTGTGTTCAGGGAGTGGGAAAATGCGCCCTGCGGCAGGGTCACTGCCAATGGCTTATGGTTCTGCTCTGGAGGCACCAGACAGCAGTGGTGGTGGCTACAGAGGGGTGATGTGAATTCAGCTCCAGAAATGTGGAGATGCAAGGGCTTCTGGGCTCCAGTGCAGGATGCAGCCTGGTGGGGCCTGGCCTTTCAAAATGGAGACATGCTTCAGCTTCTTAGGAGTTGGAGGCTGTGTGGGACTCAGTGTGGTCTCCCTCTCTGGAGCATGCCATCATGCAGTCTCCAGGCAGATCCCTATGTTAGTCTCAAGACCTGAGAGGGTTGATGGGCTCTTTGAAGGCTGAGATTGCAGGAGTCTGCAGTGGGAATGTGGACTGCTGAGGGTTTCTCACATACCCTTTCCCTGCACTGGAGAGCCTCTCTGGGCTCCCAGCCAATCTGGCTGAGCAGAGTGCCTTTCTTCCCTCTCAATCCTTGCCTTAGGTATTTCCTGTCTCTTCTCTGTTGAATTCTGGTGTTGTCTCTTGGATGATCAATTCCAAGTGTGATTCTAATACTATTTTGGTTCATCTTTATGGAAGAGGCAAGTACTGGATGCTTCTAGTCAGCCATCTCGAACAGACATACTTGAAGACCAAGGTGTACCATCTTTATAGGCAGATGTGGCTGAAGAGATGAAATTTGTGCCCTCTCTCCATCAGTTTGGGCTGCTATAACGAATCACCACAGATTGGGTGGCTTAGAAACAACAGAAATATATTTTTCACAATTCTGGAGGCTGGCAAGTCCAAGATCAAGAAATCAGTAGATTCAGTGTCTGGTGAAGGCTCGCTTCCTGATTCACAGACTATGCCTTCTTGCTGTTTCTTCATGTGGTGGAAGAAATGAGGGAACTCTCTGGGATTTCTTTTATGAAGGCACTAATCTCATTCATGAGCGGTCCACTCTCATGTCCTAATCACCTCCCAAAGGACCCCACCTTCAAATATCATCACGTTGGGGATTAGATTTCAGCATATTTATTTTGGAGGGACATAAGCTGCTCTTTTAATATTCTTTTTTTTTTTTTTCCCAAGACCTACTTTTAATTTCTCAGCTATTTTGATCTTTATAGGAGATTCTAATAAGTGTTTTTATGTTTTAAGTATTAATTATTGTAGTGGGCTGAATAGTGGCCCTCTAAAAGTTCTGTCAGTGTCCTAATCCCTAGAACCCGTGAATGTTACCTTATTTGGACAAAGTGCCTTTGCAGAGCCTCCAGAGGAGGCTGACACTTTGATTTTACATTCTGGCCTCTCTGACTGTGAGAGAATAAATTACTGTTGTTTTATGCCACTGACTTTGTTGTAATTTATTACAGCAGCCATAGAAAACTAATACAATTATTAATGTGTTTTAAATCCATGGTGTTTTGAGAATACAATTCAAATACAGGTTCAATATTAACCATCTGGCTTCCTTGCCAGCTAGCTTGAAATTCATTTGTTTATCATGGAGGAGTAGGTCGTTTGTGTTAATCACTTGCTCAACTAGTAGTTTTGTTAAAAGTAATTTTCATTTTTTAAATAAACAAGGACACATTTTTTGACTAAGGAGAAAAATCAGGCATAGAGAATAATCATAACCTTTGAATATTATTCAACAGGAGGGATTTTTTGTCTATGGGAATACAGAAGAAAATTGGTAAACAAGCAGTCTAGACCAGACATGAGCTGTATGTTAGTGATTATAAGGCAAATAAATAATTCTGCCTTAGAATTGATCAGTTCAGTTGGAAGAAGGGGGAGGAGTCAGTCAAGCTTCTAACTGGATTGTCTGACCATTTACTTGACTAAATAGTCATTTGATGAAATGAGTCAGATGAAAATATATGCTTAGCAAGTGTCTGACATAGTATGTACTCAAAATTTAATTTAATAATATTACTATCATTAATTAACTTACAGCCTTGAGTTGACATGGATATCTTTTAAAACAATGAAGAAGGTGTTAAAGACTGCATGCTGTCACTTGAAAATGTCCTTGCCAACAGGCCCTTATAATGGAGGCAGAGAAACAAGATATATGGGCTGCGATTACAAAGTAATAAATATTTGCTTTAAAAAATCAGTAGTTACATATGAAAATTCATGCTGTCCCTTTCCAAATTGGCTACTTTAGGAAACTTACATTATTTTCACAAAACTGATGTTACTTAAAAGTGTTTTCGAGTCATCTCCAGAGCCTCCAGTATGTTGCTCAGAATCTACTTTGAAATGACAGTCCTTTTTCCTTTGACGGTGGAGCAGCTATGTCATTTGGAACTAAGTTCACACTTTCTAAGTTAAAGTCTTTAAAGTAGAACACTTATATGTATGCATGTACTTGGGTTTGTTTTCTTTTTTGGGAGAAACTATATTTACTTTATTATCAAGGAATCCACTTCTATGACTCGTGAAGCCCAGGCTGAGTTAACAGTGATGAGTTCTAGAGGTACCTACTTCCCAGTCTGAATTTTCTGGTTTCAATTCATCTTCTCTCTTGACCTCAACTGAAAACTCAGACTTTTGAGGTCTCAATCTTTGCCCTCTTATTCCTGGAAAATTGCAAAGCCAAGTATGTAGGAGGCTTTTTCAGAAGAGAAAATGACTTTGTTTTTTCAGAAAATAAACCCTTCACTTTGCTTTATGAGGCAGATAGCAGCCCCAAACCATGTACAGGTTGGGTCCTGCACAGATCTTAATGTGTTTCTTTTCTGAAGGTGAATTTATGTCATTATTAATGGGCACACCCCATATATCATCAGCATTGAAATGGGACATTATGAATATTCTAGTTCCATCCCCCTCACCCAGCACGGAATCGTTGCCTCCAACGGTTCTGATGAAAAGAGCTTATTACTTTGTAAGACACACTAGTCCATTGTTAACCAGTTATATTGTTAGAAAAACCTATTATAGTTAAATGAGATAAGATGTGGGTACGTGCCCAATATAGCACATAGAACATAGTAAAATACATGATAAATATTTATAACCTGCTTATGTAGTCCTAAAATGTGCTTCCTTCAAACTCTATCTTCTCGAGCAACAAAAGTTAATTCTTAATTCTTCTATATGACAAAGCTTCAATCGTTTAAAAATATATTTACTTAATGTGTCCTTGAAACATCTCCCCTCCAGGCCAAGCACCCTCAAGTTCTTCTGTCATTCTCATATGTCAGGATTTCTAGACAGGATACACTTGAAACAGGCAATAATACTAAATAGTATATGATAAGGGAGAAATAAATAGTATTGAGAGTTAGTGAAATAGTCCATAGACAGGATATCCATAGGCTAGAGTGGTCTTGAGACGGTTTTGTGGTGGGAGTGGAATTTATGCAAGGCCTTAAAATTCAAGTCGAATTTGGAAGGACTGAGAACAGACTAGAATAGATCCCTTAAGCGAGGTGAAAGGCCTTTTAATTTAGTCTAGTAAAGTGATAGGTATGTTTATTATTTGTTCTATCTTCCTGGAGAAGAAGGTTTTAAAACAAAACCTAAACAAAAAGGAGGAGATAAAATTAAAGATGGTTTCACTCTTTAAAGCTGGGCCTACCATTCAGGACATAGGCACGGGCAAGGACTTCATGTCTAAAACACCAAAAGCAACGGCAGCAAAAGCCAAAATTGACAAATGGGATCTCATTAAACTAAAGAGCTTCTGCACAGCAAAAGAAACTACCATCAGAGTGAACAGGCAACCTACAGAATGGGAGAAAATTTTTGCAATCTACTCATCTGACAAAGGGCTCATTTCCAGAATCTACAAAGAACTCAAACAAATATACAAGAAAAAAACAAACAACCCCATCCAAAAGTGGGGAAAGGATATGAACAGACATTTCTCAAAAGAAGACATTCATACAGCCAACAGACACATGAAAAAATGCTCATCATCACTGGCCATCAGAGAAATGCAAATCAAAACCACAATGAGATACCATCTCACACCAGTTAGAATGGCAATCATTAAAAAATCAGGAAACAACAGGTGTTGGAGGGGATGTGGAGAAATAGGAACACTTTTACACTGTTGGTGGGATTGTAAACTAGTTCAACCATTATGGAAAACAGTATGGCGATTCCTCAAGGACCTAGAACTAGATGTACCATATGACCCAGCCATCCCACTACTGGGTATATACCCAAAGGATTATAAATTATGCTACTACAAAGACACATGCACACGTATGTTTAGTGCGGCACTATTCACAATAGCAAAGACTTGGAATCAACCCAAATGTCCATCAGTGACAGACTGGATTAAGAAAATGTGGCACATATACACCATGGAATACTATGCAGCCATAAAAAAGGATGAGTTTGCGTCCTTTGTAGAGACATGGATGCAGCTGGAAACCATCATTCTTAGCAAATTATCACAAGAAGAGAAAACCAAACACCGCATGTTCTCACTCATAGGTGGGAACTGAACAATGAGCTCACTTGGACTCGGGAAGGGGAACATCACACACTGGGGCCTATCATGGGGAGGGGGGAGGGGGGAGGGATTGCATTGGGGAGTTATACCTGATATAAATGATGAATTGATGGTTGCTGACGAGTTGATGGGTGCAGCACACCAACATGGCACATGTATACATATGTAACCTGCACGTTATGCACATGTACCCTAGAACTTAAAGTATAATAAAAAAAAAAAATGCATATATTCTTACAGTACCAAAAAAATAAATAAATAAATAAAAATAAAGCTGGGCCCTTTGGCAAGCAGCTGTAGTAGTTGAGGGTGATTGGGAGAAGAACCAGTGGTTTCTGACAAAGTAGAGCCTCTAGCATTGGGAAAGAAGATATTAATTACAATAGATGCTAATTGTTTCTATTTGAAAATTCTTGTAGTGTTTTTTCTGAAATACTTACAATAAGTAAGCATTAGGTGGGTAACTAAATCACTGTTGATAAAGAATCTTCTTTACTACTAGTGTGGGAAGACAGTTGCGTAAGGAAATGTGCTTGGTGCCTCCATTTATATTATACCTTTCTTGGGAGCTGATAATCAGAAATGTTTAAAGAGAGGTTATAATTAGAGTTTGGGGACTTTATGTATAGTGTTTTTAATTTCCCTTGAATTTTTATGTTTATTTTCAAGGCAAATAAGTTGTGGCTCACTTGTAGGAGGAAAGACTCAACTTTTGTCAGTGTTCAAAAAAAGTCACCATTATACATTGTCCACTTAAATTATTGAATTGTATCACAAATAGGTTTGTATATTAGAGTAGCACTGTGTATACTGACAGCAATAGAGCTTGCTTCACTTGCTATTATTTGACTGGCCATAAGTACATAAACCCATGTACTTAGCATCTACACTCTTTCTTTCTTTCTTTCTTTCTTTCTTTCTTTCTTTCTTTCTTTCTTTCTTTCTTTCTTTCTTCTTTCTTTCTTTCTTTCTTTCTTTCTTTCTTTCTTTCTCTCTTTCTCTCTTTCTCTCTTTCTCTCTTTCTCT
>NC_045445.1:78779170-78802610 GCF_002776525.5 Piliocolobus tephrosceles
CTTTCTCTCTTTCTCTCTTTCTCTCTTTCTCACTGTCTCCTTTACACCCTCCTACAAATATACTTTGAGTTCTTGATCTATACCTATTGTATACCAACATGTTTGAATCTTTTGGTTGGGGTTTCTAACTCCCACCCCAAACAAAGACATAGAATGTGAGTTATTTGAACAATGTCTCAATTGAGAATTTGATTTTTTTGGAAACAGCACCTTTATTTTTGTTTATTTTTGATCCATGTGTATCCTCAGAGTAGACTGTCTATCTTCTGAAAAGAGCAAACAACACACAGTATAATAGTGGCAGTGCAAGGTGTGTGGGGTATTTTTATTCCACAGGGGAGACTATGATGGAGTCATCCTTATTTAAGATGGCTTCTAATACTCTATGTCACTCCTCCCACTCAACATGTATTACTGAGTCATGCACCTAGTAGATACTCAAATAAGGTCTAATTCAGGGCCTCTGTCTCCTGGAGCCTAGGAGCACCTAATAGTTAAGAAGTGACATATGTACATGATCAGTAATTCTCTTTACAAATAACTGCCCTGGTTGGGTTTGTTTAGTAATATTATTTATTTAGCTAAACTGATTGCTCTATATGTGAACACTAATCAATCAGGCCAAGCCCTAGCCTAGTTAAAAAATCCGTGTCTACATGAAAAAATGCTCATCATCACTTGCCATCAGAGAAATGCAAGTCAAAACCACAATGAGATACCATCTCACACCAGTTAGAATGGCAATCATTCAAAAGTCAGGAAACAACAGGTGCTGGAGAGGATGTGGAGAAATAGGAACACTTTTACACAGTTGGTGGGACTGTAAACTAGTTCAACCATTGTGGAAAACAGTGTGGCGATTCCTCAAGGATCTAGAACGAGAAATACCATTTGACCCAGCCATCCCATTACTGGGAATATACCCAAAGGATTATAAGTCATGCTGCTATAAAGACACATGCACACGTATGTTTATTGTGGCACTATTCACAATAGCAAAGTCTTGGAATCAACTCAAATGTCCATCAGTGACAGACTAGATTAAGAAAATGTGGCACATATACGCCATGGAATACCATGCAGCCATAAAAAAGGATGAGCTCATGTCCTTTGTAGGGACATGGATGCAGCTGGAAACCATCATTCTCATCAAACTGTCACAAGAACAGAAAACCAAATACCGCATGTTCTCACTCATAGGTGGGAACTGAACAATGAGATCACTTGGACACAGGAAGGGGATCATCACACACCGGGTCCTACTGTGGGGAGGGGGTAGCGGGGAGGGATAGCATTAGGAGATATACCTAATGTAAATGACGAGTTAATGGGTGCAGCACACCAACATGGCACATGTATACATATGTAACAAACCTGCACGTTGTGCACATGTACCCTAGAACTTAAAGTATAATAATAAAAAAAAAATCCGTGTCTAGTTAGTTTTGTTGAAAAAAAAATGGGGTTGGATGTATTAATAGATACAATTAAGGGAGTATCCTAGTTCTCTCATGTTTGTATTCCTTCTCACGTCATACATAGGAGGCACTCTGAAAATGCTTGTCAAAGTATTGAGCTGGATTGCAGGACTTAAGTATCACAATTATTAGCATTACCTCTTCCAAAATGTTTTGCAGTTATGGTACAGTTAAAGCCAGAAGTATAGAGACGATTTGTTATTATGGTTTAGATGAGTAACAGAGGCTCCTTAGCCTGCTTAAAGAGAAATCAGTCAAGTCATCTGTGTACTAGAAATCTCCTCAGTCTCTCCTCTCTAGCCCCCCTGTATTAGGTGTTCATGAGGCTCGCCAGGGGAGTTGAGGAGGTTTACTGCAAACAACTGTTCTTTTTTTGTGTGTGTGGTAAATGGTGGTGCAAGGGGTAAGGGGACCTGGAAGATTGAGAAAGTATTGAAAACCCCAAACACAACCCATTAGTTTTGAGAGTATAATGATTAATGATCATTTGAAATCCCAAGTTGGTTGGGAAACATATTTCAGAATATCATTCATGAAAATTTCCCCATCCTTGCTAGAGAGGCCAGCAATGAAATTCAGGAAACACGGAGAACTCCTGCAGGATTCTACACAAGAAGATCATCCCCAAGACACACAATCATCAGATTTCCAAGGTCAAAATGAAAGAAAGAAGGTTAAAGGCAGCTAGAGAGAATAGGCAGGTCACCTACAAAGGGGTTATCAGTCTAACAGCAGACCTCTCAGCTGAAGCCCTACAAGCCAGAAGAGAGTGGGGGCCTATATTTAACATTTTTAAAGAAAAAAATCTTCAACCAAGAATTTCATTCCAGCTGCACTAAGCTTCTTAAGTGAAGGAGAAATAAGATCTTTTTCAGATAAGCAAATGTTGAGGGGATTCATTAACACCAGACCTGCCTTACAAGAGATCTTGAAAGGAGCACTAAATATCAAAAGGAAAGGCTGCCACCAACTAATACAAAAACACACTTAAACACACGGATCAGTGTCATTGTAAAGCAACCACGTAAACAAGCGAACATCATAACCAGCCAAGAGCACAATGACAGGATCAAATCCACACATATCAATACTAACCTTGAATGTAAATGGGCTAAATGCCCCACTTAAAAGGCAGCGAGTGGCAAGCTGGATGAACAAAAGCAAGACCCAATAGTATGCTATCTTCAAGAGACCCATCTCACACGTAATGACACTTACAGGCTCAAAATAAAAGGATGCATGAAAATCTACCAAGGAAATGGAAAATAGAGAAAAAACAAGGGTTGCAATCCTAATTTCAGACAAAACAGATTTCAAACCAAGAAAGATAAAAAAAGACTAAGAAGGGCATTACATAATGGTAAAGGTTTCAATTCAACAGGAAAACCTAACCATCCCAAGTATATATGCACCCAACGCAGGAGCACCCAAATTCATAAAGCAAGTTCTTAGAAACCTAAAAAGAGACTTAGATTCCCACACAACAATAGTGGGAGACTTCAACACTCCACTGACAGTATTAGATCATCAAGGCAGAAAATTAGCAAGGTATTCAGGACCTAAACTCAACATTAGACCAAATGGATCTTATAGACCTTGACAGAACTCTCCACCCCCAAACAACAGATTATACATTATTCTCATTGCCACGTGGCACATACTCTAAAATTGACCACATAATTAGACATAAAAGAATCCTCAGCAACTGCAAAAGAACCACATTAATACCAAACACACTCTCGGGACCACAGCACAATAAAAATAGAAATAAAGACTATGAAAATTGCTCAAAACCATGCAATTACACGGAAATTAAACAGCATGCTCCTGAATGACTTTTGGGTAAACAATGAAGTTAAGGCAGAAGTCAAGAAGTTCTTTGAAAATAATGAGAATCAAGATACAACATGCCAGAATCTCTGGGACACAGCTAGGGCAGTGTTAAGAGGGAAACTAATAGCACTAAATGACTGCATCAAAAAGTTAGAAAGATCTCAAATTAACAACCTAACATCACAACTGAAAGAATTAGAGAAGTAAGAACAAATCAACTCCAAAGCTCACAGAAGACAAGAAATAACAAAAGTCAGAACTGAACTGAAGGAAATTGAGACATAAAAAAAAAAAAAAAAAAAAAAAAAAAAAAAAAAAAAAAAAAAAAAAGATCAGTGAATCCAGAAGTTGGTTTCTTGAAAAACTTAATAAGATAGATAGGCCTCTACCTAGACTAATAAAGAAGAAAAGAAGATACAAATAAACACAATTAGAAATGATGAAGGGAATGTTACTGACCCCACGGAAATAAAAACAACCATCAGAAACTACTATGAACACCTCTGTGCCCTCTGTGCACACAAACTAGAAAACCTAGATGAGATGCATAAATTTCTGGACACATACTCTCTCCCAAGACTGAGCCAGAAATAACTTGATTCCTTGAACAGACCAATAACAAGCTCCAAAATTGAATCAGTAACGAATAGCCTACCGACCAAAAAAATCCCAGAACCTGACAGATTCCATTAGAATTCAACCAGATTACAAAGAAGACCTGGTACCATTCTCACAGAAACTATTCCAAAAAGTTGAGGAGGAGGATCTCCTCCCCAACTCATCCTATGAGACCAGCATCATCTTGATTTCAAAACCTGGAAATGACACAACAAAAAAAAGAAAACTGCAGGTCAATATCCTTGATGAACATTGATACAAAAATTCTCAACAACATATTTGCAAACCGAATCCAGCAGCACATCAAAAGCGAATTCACCATGATCAACCAGGTTTCATCACCATGATGCAAGGCTGGTTCAACATAAGCAAATCAAAAAAATGTGATCATCACATAAACAAAACTAAAAACAAAAGCCACATGATTATCTCAATAGATGCACAAAAAGCCTTTGATACAATTCGACATCCCTTTATGTTAAAAACTCTCAATAAACTAGGTATTGAAGGAACATACCTCAAAATAATAAGAGCCATCTATGACAGTCCCACAGCCAACATCATGCTGAATGGGGAAAGATGGAAGCATACCCCTTAAAAACCAGCACAAGACAAGGATGCCTTTTCTCACCACTTCTATTCAGCATAGTAATGGGAAGTCCCAGATAGAGCCATTAGGCAAGAGAAATAAATAAAAACACCTCTTCAAGGAGAACTACAAACCACTGCTCATGGAAATAAAAGAGGACATAAACAAATGGAAGAACATTCCATGTTCATGGATAGGAAGAATCAATATCGTGAAAATGGCCATACTGCCCAAGGTAATTTATAGATTCAAAGTCATCCCCATTAAGCTACCAATGACTTTCTTCACAGAATTGGAAAAACCTACTTTAAAGTTCATGTGGAACCAAAAAGAGCCCGCATTGCCAAGACCATCCTAAGTCAGAAGAACAAAGCTGGAGGCATCACGCTACCTGACTTCAAACTATACTTCAAGGCTACAGTAACCAAAACAGCATGGTACTGGTACCAAAACAGAGATATAGACCAATGGAACAGAACAGAGCCCTCAGAAATAATACCACACATCTACAACCATCTGATCTTTGACAAACCAGACAAAAACAAGAAATGTGGAAAGGATTCCCTATTTAATAAATGATGCTGGGAAAACTGGCTAGCCATAAGTAGAAAGCTGAAACTGGACCCCTTCCTTACTCCTTATACAAAAATTAATTCAAGACAGATTAGAGACTTAAATGTTAGACCTAAATCCATAAAAACCCTAGAAGAAAATCTAGGCAATACCATTCAGGACATAGGTATGGGCAAGGACTTCATGTCTAAAACACCAAAAGCAATGGCAACAAAAGCCAAAATTGACAAATGGGATGTAATTAAACTAAAGAGCTTCTGCACAGCAAAAGAAACTACCATCAGAATGACCAGGCAACCTACAGAATGGGAGAAAATGTTTGCAATCTACTCATCTGACAAAGGGCTAATATCCAGAACCTACGAAGTACTCAAACAAATTTACAGGAAAAAAACAAACGACCCCATCAAAAAGTGGGCAAAGGATATGAACAGGCACTTCTCAAAAGAAGACATTTATGCAGCCAACAGACACATGAAAAAATGCTTATCATCACTCGCCATCAGAGAAATGCAAATCAAAACTACAATGAGATACCATCTCACACCAGTTAGAATGGCAATCATTAAAAAGTCAGGAAACAACAGGTGCTGGAGAGGATGTGGAGAAATAGGAACACTTTTACACTGTTGGTGGGACTGTAAACTAGTTCAATCATTGTGGAAGACAGTGTGGCAATTCCTCAAGGATCTAGAACTAGAAATATCGTTTGACCCAGCTATCCCATTACTGGATATATACCCAAAGGATTATAAGTCATGCTGCTATAAAGACACATGCACACATATGTTTATTGTGGCACTATTCATAATAGCAAAGACTTGGAACCAACCCAAATGTCCATCAATGACTGACTGGATCAAGAAAATGTGGCACATATACACCATGGAATACTATGCAGCCATGAAAAAGGATGAGTTTATGTCCTTTGCAGGTACATGGATGAAGCTGGAAACCATCGTTCTCAGCAAACTATCACAAGAACAGAAAACCAAACACTGCATGTTCTCACTGATAGGTGGGAATTGAACAATGAGATCACTTGGACACAGGAAGGGGAACATCACACACCAAGGCCTGTTACGGGGTGGGGGTTGGGGGAGGGATAGCATTAGGAGAAATACCTAATGTAAATGACGAGTTAATGGGTGCAGCACACCAACATGGCACATGTATACATATGTAACAAACCTGCACGTTGTGCACATGTACCCTAGAACATAAAGTATAATAAAAGAAAATAAAAAGAAAGAAATAAAATCATCCACATTGAAAGAGAGGAAGTCAAACTATCTCTGTTTGCAGACAACATGATTCTATATCAAGAAAACCCCATAGTCTTGGCCCAAAAGCTCCTTCAGCTGATAAACAACTTCAACAAACTTTTAGGATACAAAATCAATGTTCAAGAATCGCTTGCATTCCTATAAACCAACAACAGCCAGACCGAGAGCCAAATCAGAAAGACAATTTCATTCACAATTGCCACAAAAGAATAAAATACCTACGAATACAGCTATCCAGGGAGGTGAAATATCTCTACAATAAGAATTACAAAATACTGCAAAAAAATCAGAGAGGACACAAATAAAGGGAAAAACATTCCATGCTCAGCTGGGAAGAATCAATATCATTAAAATGACCATACTGCCCAAAGCAACTTAACAGATTCAATTCTATTCCTATCAAACTATCAATGACATTCTTCACAGAACTAGAAAAAACTATTTTAAAAATCATGTGGAACCAAAACAGAGCCTGAATAGCCAAGACAATACTAAGTAAGAAGAACAAACCTGGAGGTATCACATTATCTGACTTCAGGCTATACTACAGGGCTACAGTAACCAAAACAGCATGATACTGGTACAAAACAAGCACATAGAACAATGAAACAGAATAGAAAGGCCAAAAGTGAGGCCTCTCACCTACAACCATCTGATCTTGGAGAAACCTGACAAAAACGAGCAATTTGGAAAAGACTCCCTATTCAATGGTGATGAGATAACTGGCTAGTCATATGCAGAAGATTGAAACTGGACCCCTTCCTTACACCATGTGCAAAAATTAACTCAAGATGGATTAAAGACTTAAATGTAAAACCCAAAACTATAAAAACCCTGGAAGACAACCTAGTCAATACCATCCTGGACATAGGAATGGGCAGAGAGTTCATAACAAAGACACCAAAGGCAATTGCAACAAATACAAAAATTGACAAGTGGGATCTAATTAAACTTAAGGGCTTCTGCACCGCAAAAGAAACTATCAACAGAGTAAAGAAACAACCTACAGAATGGGAGAAAATATTTGCAAACCATGCATCTGACAAAGGTCTTATAATCAACATCTATAGGGAACTTACACAAATTTACAAGAGGAAAACAACCCCACTTAAAAGTGGACAAAGGACATGAACAGACAGTTCTCAAAAGAAGACATACATGCAACCAACAAGCATATGAAAAATAGCTCAAAATCACTGATCATTAGAGATATGCAAACCAAAACCACAATGAGATGTTATCTCACCCCAGACGGAATGGCTATTATTAAAAAGTCAATAAATAATGGATGTTGGCAAGGTTGTGGAGAAAAGGAAACACTTATATACTATTGGTGAGTGTGTAAGTTAGTTCAACCATTGTGGAAAGCAGTATGGTGATTCCTCAAAGAGCTGAAAGCAGAACTACCATTCAATCCAGTGATCCCATGGCTGGGTATATACCCAGAGGAATATAAATCATCCTACCATAAAGACACAGGCATCTGAATGTTCATTGCAGCACTCTTCACAATAGTGAAGATATGGAATAAGTCTGAATGTCCATCAATGACAGATTGGTTAAAGAAAATGTGGTACACATACACCACAGAATACCATGCAGAAATAAAAAGAACAAGATCATGTCTTTTGTGGGAACATGAATGGAGCTTCAGGCTATTATTCTTAGCAAACTAACGCAGGAACAGAAAACCAAATACCGCATGTTCTCACTTGTAAGTGGGAGCTAAATGATAAGAACTTATGAACACAAAGAAGGAAACAACAGACACTGGGGTCTACTTGAGGGTGAAGGGTGGGAGGACGGAGAGGAGCAGAAAAAATAACTATTAGGTACTGGGCTTAATACCTGTGTGATGAAATAATCTGTAAAACAAACCCCCATGTTACAAGTTTACCTATGTAACAAACCTTCACATGCACCCCCAAATTTAAAATAAAAGTTTTTAAAAATCCCAATTTGTGCAATGAAAAATGCTACAGTTGTAGTTAGAAGGCTCTTCCAGTGATACCACCTAAGGAAGAGTATGGGTCTGGGATATTTCTCTCATATCTCTAGGAAAGGACCAAATGTCATTTTTAAGTAGGCATTGAATACCTACAATATGAAAAGCTCTGTGTGGAATGCAGTGATGAACTGGATTCCCACCCTTTTTCCACCTACTGGTTTATAGTGTTTTAGGTAAAGATAAATAAAAGAACAATGGAAGGCAGAATGTATTAACTGTTCTAAGTGGTACAAGGTGCTGAGAAGAGGAAAGAGTGATTTGTGATGATTCAGTAAGTGAGATTATCACAAGGTAAGGGATACATGTTTACTTTCCCAGGGTAATTATTTTTAATGGCAACTGAACTTAGTTCACACTGACAATTTTTAGCACTCCTTTGAGAAAAGGATAATGATTTATATCCTAAGTAAGGACTGAGCAGGCTACTAGAAATTTACCACAAAACTAGACAGAGGAATTAAAATTGTAGGCTTCTACTCACATATTCGTAGGTTTTCATTATATATTTTTTTCTTATTCTATGTTTTCTTTATACCATAATGATGTATAAGGATGATAATAAATGATGTATAAGAATCATGTTTTCCTTATACCTGGGGATGGTAGGGTGCAGTTTGATCGGGAGAGATCTTCAGTTTCAGCAAGACTGAGTGGTTAAAGCAGAACCTTAAAAACCAACAATTTAAAGAAAAAGAAGGGACCTTGGAGCAGAGCAAAAGCTGTGTACATTTCCTGAAGTTTAAAAAGACATCCATGTATTGTTGCCATACGTTGTTAATAGCACTCATTCAAGGAAAAGCCCATTGGCAAACTTGTTGATGAGGCTGGCCATTTCAAATATAGAGGAAAGTTCACAGGGAGCATAATAAAATGGTAATCAAAAGATATTATTGTATGCTTTAAAAACCTGATTTAAAAAATCAAATTTAATGTAAATTTACCCCACTTTGATTCAGTTGCTTCAAATGAATTTTCTATTTAACTTAATATCTAGTAATATCAGAATTTTTCTTTGGTAAAAAGCTCAATTTAAAATGTTTTCAAATTAAAAGTTGGGGGTTCTAAACCCTTTCCTTTCCCCAAGTTCAGGGTAGTTAGAATTATCACCCAGATTGTTTGGATCAGGTTTGCCCATATACAGATTTAGCACATTGTGCATACACATACACCTACATTAAGTCATCAGGATTTTCTGGATTCAATATTTTATTCTTTCAATTAAAATTTATAATTGCTCAAATTCCAATTTATTCTGGACTGAAACTAGTTTTTCCTTCAGGTTCAGGGCTTGTAAGTCCATGGCATTTGCTATTTGAGGCCTATTTTTATTATTTCCTCCATCCACAATGGGCACTACATTCTTTTTCACCACTTATTTATAAAAGACACACATGCATGCACACACACATACATGCAAACATACATATTTATAGACAGGAAACTGTGCTATGCCATTTAAATAAGAAATCACTGTGCCTTTCTCATAAGCTCAGTTTTTTTCCTTTTGATGCCTGATTTATTCTTTCTTATAAGAATCTGAGCTGATAGTTACATATAACAATTTTCCCCCTTGATGACTACTCTCTGATAGCCTGACCCTTTCATTTTCAGACCTGTATTGCTGTTCTTGTTTTCTTTTACTCACAGTGGTCTCCTCAGCTCTTCTCTGGTGTTTGCAGTTCTGTCTTTGTAGATGACAAAGAATCTTGGAAACAATGCAGAAATGGTAGGAATAAAGAGGAGCAGCACAAGATAGTGAAGAGATTCTTATTCTGTTGTTCATTACTCTTCTATTGGAGGGGCTGAATTGTAAAATGTGACAAAAGCAGGGAACAGGAAAATTATGATTTGGTCTTCTGTCAGGAGGTAATATTTACTTACTTATTGGGTAACCAAAATGAGTATCTGGTTAGTGTAAGGAAGATGAAAAAGACAGTCCTTATGTTTGCTGGTATATAAAACTGTTGGGAGGGGCAGAACAAGATGGCAGAATACAAACCTGCAACGTTAGTACTCCCCACAGGAACACCAAATTTTAACAACTCTCTGCACACAGAAAAGCACTGTCACAAAAAAATGAAAATCAGGTGAGCAATCACAGTACCTGACTTTAACTTTATATTGTTGAAAGAGGTATTGAGGAGGGTCAGAGAGACAGTCTTGAATCAATGGTTCCACCCCTCCCCCATCCCCCAGCAGCAGCCATGCAGCTCAGAGTGTCTGTGCACTTTCAGGAGGGAGAGTGCAATGACTGGGAACATTATATTGAATTCAGTGCTACACTGTCACAGTGGAGAAAAAAGCCATGCTGGGCTCAGTCAGCACCTGTGCACAGAGGGGGCATTTGTAGCAGCCCTAGCCAGAGAGGAATCAATCATCCATCCCATCAGTCAGAACTCCACTCTCTCAGCAAGCCTCAACACCACAGGCAGAAGAGCTCTCGGGTCCTAGGTAAACTTGAAAGGCAGTCTAGGACACAGCGACTGCAATTTCCAGGTAGCCCTTAGTGCTGGGCTAGGCTCAGAGCCAGAGGACTAGAGTGGCATGTGACCTAGGGAGACACCAACCAGGGTACCTAAAGGCGTGCTTGCCCCATGCCTCCCCCAACCCCATGCAGCACAGCTCACAGCAACAAAATTGTCTCCTTCCTGCTACTTAAGGGGAGGATAACAAAGATGAAAGAGGACTTTGTCTTGCATCTTGGATACCAGCTAAGCCACAATAGGGTAGGGTACCAGGCAGAGTCGTGAGGCCCTTATTCCAGGGCCTAGGTCCTGAACAACATTTCTAGATACACCTTGGTCCAAAAGGGAAACTGCTGCCTTGAGGTAAGGACTCACTCCCAGCAGGATTCATCACCTGCTAACTAAAGAGCTCTTGGGATCTGAATAACCAGCACCGATACCCAAGTAGTATGCTGTGGGCTTTGGGTTCTAAGATGTTCTGACCACAGATGTGATCCAGCACATTCCAAGCTGTGTTGTCTACAGTAAACAACTCCTTCTGTGTGAGAAAAGCAGACAGAAAAGTAAAGGGGACTTCGTCTTGCACCTTAGGTACCAGCTTGACCAAAGTGGGGTAGAGCAACAAGCAGGCCTTGGGTTCCCAGAGTCCAGGCCTAGGCTATGGACCTGCCCTGGGTCAGACCATAGCCCTGAAGGGTGAGTCACAGGTCTGGCAGTATTCACCACAAGCCAATTTAAGAGGCCTTAGGCTTTAAGGGAACATTGGCAGTGGCTAGGCAGAAGCCCGCCCTCCTCCTTCCCCCACCATGGGCAAGTGGTGGTGATGGTGACAGGGAGAGGACTCTGCCTGTGGAAAGAAGAAGAAAGAGTGGGAAAGACTGCATGTCATGGTTTTAGTACCAGCTTAGCCACTTATCTATTTAGTAGGATAGAATATCAGGCTAATTTCTGACTTTTTTTAACTCCAATCCCTGGCACCCAGACAACATCTCCTGACGAGCTTGTGGCATGGAGGAACTTGTCACCCTGAAGGGAAGGACACCAAACAGTCTGACTTTGCCACCTGCTGGTTGTAGAGCCCAAGGACTTGAGTAAACATGGGTGGTAGCCAGGTAGTGGTTTCAGCATACCTTAGGTAAGATCCAGTGTTGTGCTGGCTTCAGGTATGAACAAGTGCAGTCTCAGGGATGGTGGCCACAGGAGTGCTTGCATCACCATACCCCCATCTCCAGGCAACTCAGCTCAGAGACAGAGACTATTTGTGAGAAAGTAAGGACAAAAATCAAGAGTTCCTTTCTGGTCATCCAGAAAATTCTTCCAGATTTTATTTAAGACCACCAAGGTGGTACCTCTATGAGTCTGCAAAAACCACAGAAATATTGGGCTTGGGGTCCAGTCTCTTAAAATACTTGTAAAGCCTCCTCAAGAAAAGCAGAAGCAAATAAGCCCAGACTGTGAAGACTGCAATAAATACCTAACTCATCAACATTCAGACACCAGTGAACATCTACAAGCAGCAAGATCATCCAGGAAAACATGAGCTCATCAAACGAACTAAATAAGACACCAGGACAATTCCTAGAGAAACAGCGATATGTGATCTTTCAGAGAGTTCAGAATAGCTGTTTTGAGGAAATTTAAAGAAATTCAAGGTAACATAGAGAAGGAATTCAGAATTCTATCAGATAAACTTAACAAAGAGATTAAAATAGTTAAAAAAGAATCAAGCAGAAATTCTAGAGTTGAAAAATGAAATTGACATACTGAATGACTGACTCTGAATGCATCAGAGTCACTTAGCAGAATTGATCAAGTACGAGAAAGAATTAGTGAGCTTGAAGACAGACCATTTGACAATACACAGTAGACAAAAGAAAAAAGAATGAAAAACAATGAAGCATACCTACAATATCTAGAAAACAGCCTCAACAGGACAAATCTAAGAGCTATTGCCTTTAGATGGGGCATAGAGGAAGAGATAGAGGTAGAAATTTTATTCAGAGGGATAATATCAGAGAACTTCCCAAACCTACGGAAATATATCAGTATTCAAGTACAAGAAGGTTATAGAACACTAAGCAGATTTAAGCCAAAGAAGACTACCTCAAGGCATCTAATAATCAGACTCCCAAAGGTCAAGGATAAAGAAAGGATCCTAAAAGCAGCAAGAGAAAAGAAACAAATAACATACTGTGGAACTCCAATACCTGTGGCAGCAGTCTTTTCGGTGGAAACCTTACATGCCAGGAGAGAGTGGCATGACATATTTAAAGGGTTAAAGGAAATATATTTTACCCTAGAAGAGTATTTCTGGTGAAAATATCCTTCAAGCATGAAGGAGAAATAAAGACATTCCCAGAGAAACAAAAGCTGAGGCATTTCAACACCAGACCTCTCCTACAACAAATGCTACAGGGAGTTCTTCAATCTCAAAGAAAAGTATGTCAATGAGCAAAAAGAAGTTGTCTGAAGGTACAAAACTCACTGGTAATAATAAGTACACAGAAAAACACAGAATATTATAATGATATAATTATGGTATTTTAACTATCCTTATAAGTAGAAAGATGAAATGATGAACCAATCAAAAATATCTACACTACAACAACTTTTCAAGACATAGACAGTACAACAAGACACAAAGAGAAACAACAAAAAGTTAAAAAGTGGAAAGGATGAAGTTTAAGCATAGACCTTTTATTAGTTTTCTTTTTTTTTTTTTTTTTTTCTTTTTTTGAGACGGAGTTTCACTCTTGTTGCCCAGGCTGGAGTGCAATGGTGCGATCTTGGCTCACCGCAACCTCCGCCTCCCAGGTTCAAGCAATTCTCCTGCCTCAGCCTCCCAAGTAGCTGGGATTACAGGCATGCACCACCACACCTGGTTAATTTTGTATTTTCAGTAGAGATGGGGTTTCTCCATGTTGGTCAGACTCCTGACCTCAGGTGATCCACCTGCCTCGGCCTCCCAAAGTGCTGGGATTACAGGCATGAGCCACCGCACCCGGCCTTATTAGTTTTCTTTTTGTGTGTTTGTTTGTTTATGTAATCAGTGTTACGTTGTTATCAGTTGAAAACAATGGGTTATAAGATCATATTTGCAAGCTTCTCAGTAATCTCAAATCAAAAAACATTCAATGGATACACACAAAATAAAAGGCAAGCAATTAAATCATACCACCAGAGAAAATCACTATATGCTAAAAGGAAAGGAAGGGAAGTAGGAAGAGAAGACCACAAAACAACCAGAAATCAAGAAACAAATGACAGAAATAAATCACTACTTATGAATAATACCAGTGAATGTAAATGGACTAAACTGTCCAATCAAAAGATATAAAATAGCTGAATGGATGAAAATACAAGACCCCATGATCCATTGCCTACAAGAAACATATTTCACCTATAAAGATACACATGGACTGAAAATAAAGGGATGAAAAAAGGTATTTCATGCCAATGGAAACAAAAAAGAGGAGAAATAGCTATAAACACTCTAAGAAGAGACAAAGAAGGTAATTATATAATGATAAAGGGTTCAATCCAGTGACAGGATATAACGATTGTAAATATATATGCAACAAACACTGGAACACACATATATAAAGCAAATATTATTAGAGCTAAAGAGAGAGATAGACCTCAATACAATAATAGCTGGAGACTTCAACACTCTACTTTCAGCATTAGGCAGATCTTCCAGACAATCAACAAAGAAACATGGAACTTAATCTGCACTATAGAACGAATGGAGCTAATAGATATTTACAGAACATCCAAAGGCTGCAGAATACATATTCTTCTCAACACATGGATCATTCTCAGGGATAGACCATACATTAGGTCACAAAACAACTCTTAAAGCATTCAAAAATTAAAATAATCTCAAGCATCTTCTCTCACCACAATGGAATAAACAAGAAATTAAGAACAAAAGGAATTTTGGAAACTATACAAACACGTGGAAACTAAACAATGTTCTTCCTAAGGACCAGTGAGTCAATGAAGAAATTATAAGAAGGAAATTGAAAATTTTCTTGAAGCAAATGATAATGGAAACACAACATACCAAAACATGTGGGACACAATGAAAACAGTACTCAGAGGGAAGTTTATAGCTATAAGTGCCTGCCTCAAAAAAGAAAAACAACTTCAAATGAACAACCTAACAATGCATCTTAGAGAACTAAAAAAGCAAGAGCAAACCAAACCCAAAATTAGAAGGAAGAAATAATGATCAAAGATAAATGAAAATGAAGAAAACAATACAAAAGATCAATGAAACCAAACCTGTTTTTTTATTTTGTTTTTGTTTTGTTTTGTTTCGTTTTGAGAAGATACAATTGACAAACTGTAAGCCAGACTAATAAAAAAATAGAGAAGGTCCAAATAAATAAAATCAGAGATGAAAATGGAGATCCTTTACAGAAATGTAAAGGATCACTAGTGGCTACTATCAGTAACTATATGCTAATAAACTGGAAAAGCTAGAAGAAATAAATAAATTTTGAGACACATACAACCTACCATGTTTGACCCAGGAAAAAATTCAAAACCTGAACAGACCAATTACAAGTAATGAGATCAAAACCATAATAAAAAGTCTCTTAGTAAAGCCCAGGAACTGATGGCTTCACTGGGGAATTATTCCAAGTATTTAAAGAGGAACTAATACCAATCCTGCTCAAACTATCTGGAAAAATAGAGGAGGAGGGAAACTCATTCTATGAGGCCAGCATTACTGTAATAACCAAACCAGACAAAGACACAACAAAAAAATAAAACTACAGGCCAATATCTCTGATGAATAGATATAGCTATTCAGATATACTAGCAAACTGAATTCAACAATACATTAGAATGATCATTCATTGTTACCAAGTGGAATTTATCCCAGGGATACAAGGATGGTTCAGCATACACAAATCAATATGATACATCATATGAATGGAATGTAGCACAAAAACCATATGATCATTTCAGTTGATACTGAAAAAGCATTTGCTAAAATTCAAAATTCCTTCATGATAAAAATTCTCAAAAAACTAGGATAGAAGGAATATATCTCGATAAAATAAAAGCCATATGTGACAGACCACAGCTAGTATTATAATGAATAGGATAAAACTGAAAGTCTTTCCTTCAAGATTGGAAAAAAAAAAAAAAAAAGAATGCTGACTGTCTCCACTATTCTTTAACATACTAGTGGAAGTCCTAGCTAGAGAAAGATATAAAAGGCATTCAAATTGGAAAGGAAGAAGTCAAAGGATCCTTGTTTGCAGATGATATAATCTTATATTTGAAAAAAAAGATTCCACCAAAAAACTATTAGAACTGATAAACAAATTCAGTAAAGTTGGATGATACCAAATCAACATGCAAAAATCAGTAGCATTTCTACCTACCAAGAGTGAAGAATCTGAAAAAGGAATAAAAAAGTAATCTCTTTTGTAATAGCCACAAATAAAATCAGATACCTAGGAATTAATTTAATCAAAGAAGTGAAAGATCTCTACAATGAAAAGTACAAAATGCTGATGAAAAAAATTGAAGAGGACACCAAAAAATGGAAAAATATTCCATGTTCATGGATTGGAAGAATCAATATTGTTGAAATGTTTGTAGTACCCAAAGCAATCTGTAGATTCAATGCAATCCTTATCAAAATACCAGTGACATTTTTCACAGAAATCTTTTTAAAACCTAAAGTTTATTTGGAACCACAAAAGTCTCAGAACAGCCAAGGCTGTCTGGAGCAAAAAGGACAAAACTGAAGGAATCACATTACCTGACTTCTTCAAGTTATACTATAGAGCTGTGGTAACCAAAACAGCAAGGTACTGGCATAAAAACAGACGTATTGATCAATGAAACAGAATAGAGAACCCAGAAATAAATCCATACACCTATGGTGAGCTTGTGTTCGACAAAGATGCCAAGAACGTACAGTGGAGAAAGGACTGTCTTCAATGAATGGTGCTGGGAAAACTGGATATCCATATGCAGAAGAATAAAACGTGATCCCCATCTCTTGCCATATACTAAAATGAATCAAAATGGATTAAAGACTTAAATCTTAGACCTCAAACTATGAAACTACTACAAGAAAACATTGGAGAAACTCTCCAGGACATTGGTCTGGGCAAAAATTTCTTGAGTAATACCCCACAAGCATAGGTAACCAAAGCAAAAGTGGCCAAAGGGGATGACATCAAGTTAAAAAGATTCTGCACAGCAAAGGAAACAATCAACAAAGTGAAGAGACAACTCACAGATTAGGAGAAAATATTTGCAAACTACCCATCTGACAAAGGATCAATAACCAGAATATATAAGAAGTTCAAACAACTCCATAGAAAAATAAAATCTAATAATCGGTTTTAAAAACTGACAAAAGATTTGAACAGACATTCTAAAAAGAAGAAATATAAATGGCAAACAGGAATATGAAAAGGTGCTCAACATCATTGATCATGAGAGAAGTGCAAATCAAAGGTGCAATGAGAAGATATCATCTCACCCCAGTTAAAATGGTTTTTATCCAAAAGACAGGCAATAACAAATGCGGATAAGAATGTGGAGAAAAGGGAACTCTCCTACACTGTTGTGGAAATGTAAATTAGTACAAGCGCTATGGAGAACAGTTTGGAGGTTCCTCAAAAAAACGAAAATAGGGCTATGATATGATCCAGCAATCCCACTGCTGGGTATATACCCTAAAGAAAGGAAATCAGTATATCAATGTGATACCTGCACTCCCACGTTCGTTGCAGCACTGTTCACAATAGCCAAGATTAGGAAGCATCCTAAGTGTCTATCAACAGATGAATGGAGAAAGAAAATGTGGTACATATACACCATGAAGTACTATTCAACCATAAAGAAGAATGAGATCCTGTCATTTGCAACAACGTAGATGGAATTGGAGGTCATTTTGTTAAGTGAAATCAACCAAGCACAGAAATACAAACATCGCATGTTCTGTCACTTGTTTGTGGAATCTAATAATCAAAACGATTGAACTCATGGACATAATTGCACGTTTAAAAAATAATTAAGAGTATAATTGGATTGTTTGTAACACGAAGGATAAATGCTTGAGTGGATGGATACCCCATTTATCATGATGTGATTATGAATAATAATTGATATTGCATGCATGTATCAACATATTTCATGTACCCCATAAACGTACGTACCTACTGTGTACCCACAAAAATTTAAAAAAAATTTAAAACTTGGAATGTGTAGAAGAATGGAGGAAAATTAATTTGTCCTGCTTAGACCTATTATTTATTGCCTTTTCTAGATAATTGTGCAAGGTGTATTCTCAGCATGTGCAGGTGTTGTCAGTCATGAGTGCTTTCGTTTTAGATGCAAAGCAGCAAATGTGGCCCCTAATAAGGATTGTTGACTGCTGATTCCATAGCACAAATGAGCAAAGAAGAGATAAGGGAAGATATCAGAGGCTGTAGTAAAAATGAAATTTTCTTTTTTAAGGCTAGGATGACAAAACCTCAAAGTAACACTGCTTTCAAGCAGTGACTTGTTGCCCTGAGTGATTTCAACTTAATGTATTGTTTCACAGTTGCCTGGTAGGCAAGAGGACCACTAAAACCAGAAGCAATCATAGGCTATTTTATCAATAAGATAGAGCATATTACTATTACTTAAAGCCTGCTATTTTTGAGAAGGCATCCTATGCCAAGAAGCAAGGGACTGATCTGAGTTTGCACAGCAAGTTGGTAACATTCATTTTATGACAATACCAACCCAGACTTCTACTTTTTTCTTATTGAAACCTTGGATAGGTTGATCAATTTTATGGTTAAATATATGATAATCAGCATGAATATTTTAACTTTTACTGGATAGTTGTAGCACAGCAATAGGGTTGGAGTCTTTGAAGTGTTGTAGTACTTAGAACTTTATGTAGTGTGTATTCCTACAACTGCTGTATTATCTGTTCCAACATAATACTCCAAATACCTTCCACTGCAGTTTAAGCCCTGTTTTCTTTTCCAATTCTCCTTGGAGATTATTTGCTCATCATACTCCCTCCTCTTTTCCTTTTGTCTCTTCCTAAACAAATGAACAGCCTTTCCAATTAAATAATGATTTTTCTCTCTACAAACCCAACCATCCACCTTCTTTCTCTTGTTCATGCTGAAAGATGCTAGTATTTTAGACTCATCTCCATCCCTTGTTTCCATTATCTTTGTAGTTTGCTTTCTCTCTTCTTAACGCCTTATTGATGTGGTATGGGGCATGTTATTTTTTCCACTACATAATTAAGAAACTATATGCACCAATTTTATGGGACATCTGTTTTCATCTGGCTCCTGTGCTCTCCACCCATGAAGGCAACAAGACAAAATTGCCTTGGGAATCACTTTTCTTTCTCACAGGGATGGGGTGTGTTGGGGAGGGGTCTTTTCTGATTTGTTTCTGCTCTATATCCAGTGGTGTACTAGAATTGGTTTGCCTTGGCTTTTGACAACTAATTGTACACATCTCTTCCCAATTTCAAGTTCATGTTTAGTGATTGGTAGCTTGAAATTGACCATGGAGGAACTGTTTAATCCATGGAAATCAGCAAAGCTAACAAATAAGAGCTCCCCACCCATCAGGCTTGTTGTTAAACATTTACCGGCATATTACTGCCTGTTTCAAAATCAGTCTTGATAAGAAAGTCTGTCTTAAGTACCTGTCCAATTGAATCAACTAGGCAAGAACCTGGGCAATGAAACTAAGGCATCATGGTAGATCAGAGGAATAATATATCTGTTTTGGTTCTATGCTTCTGAGTTCTCAATCCAAGAATACTTATTTACCCTACCTAGGGGATGAAATGACCCAACAACTGGAATGGAGTTGGGCCCACCTGTTGGAGCTTGACATTAGCCATGGGAATTAGAAGGTGGTAGTGAGGTGGAAATCAGGACTGATTGTACCATTCAGGAGCCAGATTCTCTTGTTACATGTTTCACTCCCTTGTTGATTCATCAAGCAACTTGCTGGTAGAGGTTGGTAGATCTGACCCTTCACAAGAACTGGATATGAAATATGCAAACTAGTATTTACCTCAGCTTTAGTGTTGATAGGTTTGGGGGTCATTTAGGTTGTCTGAGCCTCAGCTGTTCTTGTCAATGAAGGGGAAAAGATAGAGTGGATGTTAATTTGCATTTATGTAAAAGTGATTACTTATAATCAGTGGGTAGATAAGTAGAAGGTATAGTCTATAGTGGCAAAGATGTGACTTAGCTTTCTTGGCAAATAAGTCCCTGGAGGTCAAGGTCTGTGTCTTTGACTAATTTTATACTGTACCATATTTGGAGAGGGATTTGCATTATTATTAAGTATATTTCAAGAGGAATCAATCCTCCCAACAATAAATTTAATATTAGAATCATAACACTTCTGAATTGAAAGGAACCCTTAGAAATTCATCTAGTCCAATATCCTTTAGTTTAAAACATGCATGACTGTAAAAATCAACTCAAAATGGAATAAAGACTTAAATGTAAGCCTGAAACTATAAAATTACTGGAAAAAAACACAGGGAGAAACTACAATACATTGGTCTGGGCAGTAATTTTTTGGATTTGACCCCAAAAGTGCAGACAACAAAAGAAAAATGGACAAAGGGGATTGTATCAAACTAAAAACTTTCTTCACAGCAAAGGTCACAATTAACAGTGTGAAGAAACAACCTACAGATTGGGAGAAAATATGTGTAAGCCATACATTCGATAAGGGGTTATTATCCAAAATATATAAGGAACTCGGACAACTTAGTAGCCAGGAAACACATGACCCAATTAAAAAATGGACAAGAAACAATGCATCTGACAAATGTCTAATGTCCAGAATCTGTAAGGAACTTCAACAAATTTACAAGAAGAAAACAACCTCATTAAAAAGTGGGCAAAGTGTGTGAACAGACACTTTTCAAAAGAAAACATACGTGTGGCCAGCAATCGTATGAAAAAAAGCTCAATATCACTGATAATTAGAGAAATGTAAATCAAAACCACAGTGAGATGCCATTTCATGCTAGTCAGAATGGCTATTACTAAAAAGCCAAAAAATAACAGATGCTGGCAAAATTGTAGAGAAAAAGGAACATTTATACACTGTTGGTGGGAGTGTAAATTAATTCAATCATTGTAAAAAACAGTGTGGCAATTCCTCAAAGAGCTAAAAACAGAACTACCATTCCAGCCAGCAATCCCATTACTGGGTATATGCCCAAAGGAATATAAATTATTCTATATAAATACACATGTACACCTATCTTCATTGTAGCACTGTTCACAATAGCAAAGACGTGGGATTTGCCTAAATGCCTATCAGTGGCAGATAGGATAAAGGAAATGTGGTACATATACACCATGGAATACTATGCAGCCATAATAAAGAACAAGATCATGGCTGGGTATGGTGGCTCACACCTGTAGTCCCAGCACTTCGGGAAGCCAAGGCTGACAGATCAGGAGGTCAGGTGTTCAAAACCAGCCTGGCCAACATGGCAAAACATCATCTCTACTAAAAATATAAAAATTAGCTGGGCATGATGGCGGGCACCTGTAATCCCAGCTACTCTGGAGGTTGAAGCAGGAGAATCACTTGAACCTGGGAGGTGGAGGTTGCAATGAGCCGAGATCATGCCATTGCATTTCAGCCTGGGTGACAAGAGCAAGACTCTGTCTCAAAAAACAAACAAACAAGATCATGTGCTTTGCAGGAACATGATTGCTGGAGGCCATTATCCTTACCAAACTAATGCAGGAACAGAAAACCAAATACTACTTGTTCTCACTGATAAGTGGCAGCTAAATGATGCAAACACATGGACACAAAGAGGAACAACAGACACTGAGGCCTACCAGATGGTGGGGAATGGGAGGAGGGAGAGGATCAGGAGAAATAACTAATGGGCACTAGGTTTAATACCTGGGTGATGAAATAAACTGTACAACAAACCCCCATGACACGAGTTTATCTATTTAATAAACCTGCACATGTGCCCCTGAACTTAAAGGAAAAAATTTTTTTAATGAGCAAGGGACCTGAATAGACAGTTCTCAAAAGGACTTGTAAAAATGGCTAACAGAAAAAATATGAAAAAATGCTCAATATTGCTAATTGTTAGGGAATGCAAATTAAAACCACAGTGAAATCTTACCTCATACTTATCAAAATAGCTATTATCCAAAAGATGAAAGTTAACAAGTACTGGTGAGGCTGTGAAGAAAAGGGAACCCTTGTATACTGTTGATAGGAATGTAAATTAGTACAGCCATTATGGAAAGCTGAATAGAGATTCCTTAAAAACTAGGCTGGGCGTGGTGACTCACATCTGTAATCCCAGCACTTTCCGAGGCGGGCAGATCACGAGGTCAGGAGATCGAGACCATCCTGGCTAACACTGTGAAACTCTGTCTCTACTAAAAATACAAAAAAGTTAGCCAGGCATAGTGGCGGGCTCCTGTAGTCCCAGCTGCTGAGGAGGCTGAGGCAGGAGAATGGCGTGAATCTGGGAGGCAGAGCTTGCAGTGAGCCGAGATTGCACCACTGCACTCCAGCCTGGGTGACAGAGTGAGATTCCGTCTCAAAAAAAAAAAAAAAAAAAACTAAAAGTAGAATTACCATATGATCCATCAATCCCACTTCTGGGTATTTACCCAAAATATTTGAAAATAGTTTGTCAAAGAAATGTCTGCACTCCCATGTTCATTGCCAAGTTGTAGAATCAGCCTAAGTGTCCATCAAGTAATAAATGGTTAAAGAAAATGTGGTATATATACACAATGGAATGCTATTCAGTCTTTAAAAAGAAGGAACTGCTGTCATTTGCAGTGACATAGATGAACCTGGAGTTACGCTAAGTGAAAGAAGCCGGGCACAGAAAGACAAATACCGCATGTTTTCACTTGTGGAATCTAAAACAATCAAACTCATGGAATCAGATGGTAGATGGTGGTTACACAGGCTGGGACTTGTGGGGAATGGGGAGATGACAGTCAAAAGATACAAAGTCTCAGATAAGAGAAATACAGGTCTCTTTGAGATCTATTGCATATCATGGTGATTATAGTTAATAATAATATACTGTGCATTTCAAAATTGCTAAGAGACATACATCTTAGTTTTTATTGTTCCTTGGAGAGCTGTTGCATCTTGAACCGAAACTTGCCCTGGGGCTTGAATGGTATGAGGACCAACTGGAGGGGAAGTAATTAAACTTTGGTCGAGAAGACGGAATCTTTCTCTAGATAATTCAAATATAGTCTCTGAAATACAACTCTGAATGTATACAGTTGATATAATTGAGTTTTCCTTTAATTTTTAATTTTGAAATAATTTAGGACTTACAGAAAATTTGCAAGAATAAATTGTAAAATGAACTCCTGTATACACCTTCCCCAGATTTTCCAAATGTTAACTTTTTTACATTTACTTTATCCTTCTCTCCCCCATCTATTTTCTCATTCGTAGTCTTACATGGTGTTCATTTTGCCCTGCCCTTTCCTTCCTTCCTTCCTTCCTTCCTTCCTTCCTTCCTTCCTTCCTTCCTTCCTTCCTTCCTT
>NC_045445.1:78802620-78806859 GCF_002776525.5 Piliocolobus tephrosceles
CTTCCTTCCTTCCTTCCTTCCTTCCTTCCTTCCTTCCTTCCTTCCTTTCTTTCTCTGTGTCTTTCTGCTTCTCTCTTTCTCTCCTCTTTTTTCCTAAAGCATTTGAGAACAAATACATAGTGTCCCAAAAACTACAGTGTGTATTTCCTAAAAACAAGATGATTCTCTTTCATAACAACAGTACTACAATCGAAATTTGGAATTCCATCAATTGTCACAGTTATGTTTTTATAGAAAATGAAAAGCTCAAATCGTGTTTAGCATTCAGTTGTCACCATGTTTTAGTGCCCTTTAACTCAGAATAGTTCCTCAGTCTGTCTTTTAAGGCATTGACTTTTTTGAAGAGTATGGACCAGTTATTTTTAGGAGCTTTATTAAGATATAATTAGCATACTATACAATTCACTCATTTAAGGCATACAGTTCATTGTTCTTCAGTATATTTTCAGAACTGTACAACCATCACCACAATCTAATTTTAGAATAATTTTGTCCTTGATAAAAGAAAATAATTACTCATTAGCAGTTACTCCCCACCATTTCTGATCCTAGGTAACCACTAATTTACTTTCTGTTTTTATATATTTGCCTATTATGGACGTATTTTATAAATGGATCTGTAGCAATATGTGGCCTTTTGTGTCTGGCTTCTTTCAGTTGGCATGTTTTCAAAGTTCACCTATGTTATAGTGTGTACTTCGTTCCTTTTTGCAGTGGAATAATACACCATTGTATGGGTATACTACATTATTTATTCATTCATAATATGAGGAACATTTAGGTTTTTAACACATTTTGGCTATTGTGAAAAATGCTGTTATGAACATTCATGTATAAGTGTTTCTGCAGACATATGTTTTCAACTGAGTGGAACTGCTGGGTCACATGGTAACTTTATAAGAAATTACCAAACTGTTTTCTAGAGCAGTTGCACCATTTTACATTCCCACCAATCAGAGGGACCAATTTATCTACATCATCGCCAACATTATTATCTTTTTTATAATAGCCATCATAGTAGGTATGAAGTGGTATCTCATTGTCATTTTTGTTTGCATTTCCCTACTGACCAATGATGTGAAACATCTTTGCATGTGCATATTGGCCATTTGTGTATCTTCTTTGAAGAAATGTCTGTTCAAACCCTTTGCCCATTTTTTATTGATTTCCTTGACTTTTTTATTGTTGAGTTGTAGGTATTCTTTGTATATTCTAGACACATGTTCCTTATCAGATATATGATGATTTACAAATACCTTCTTACATTATGTGAGTTGTTTCTCCATTTTTGGTGGTGTCTTTTGCAGCACAAAATATTTTACTTTTGGAAATAGTTTTCTTAAATAACTTATTGAAACTTCAAAGAAAAAGTTTTTAATTTTGAAGCTCAATTTGTCTAGTTATACAGTTGGTGCTTGTGCTTTTGTTGTCATATCTAAGAAACCATTGTTTAACCAAGATCATGAAGATTTACATCCATGTTTTCTTCTGAGGGTTTTGTAGTTCTAGCTCTTCCTTTTAGGTCTTTGATTCATTTTGCGTTAATTTTTGAGTATGATGTGAGGAAGGAGTGCAACTTTATTCTTTTGCATGTGGATATTCGGTTTTCCCAGCACCATTTGTTGAAAAAACTCTTCTTTCCCTCATTGAATGATCTTGGCACTCAAAAAAATCAATTGAGACCTGGTGCGGTAGCTCACTCCTGTAATCCCAACACTGGGAGGCCGAAGCGGAAGGATCGCTTGAGCCAAAGAGTTCCAGACCTGCCTGAGCTACATGGCAAAACCTTGTCTCTACAAAAAATGCAAAAATTAGCCGGGCGTGGTGGTGAATGCCTGTAGTCCCAGCTACTTGGTAGCCTGAGGTGGGAGGATAGCTCGATCCTGTTAATTAGCTTGATTAAACGAGAGGTCGAGGCTGCAGTGAGCCAGGATTGAACCACGGCATTACGGGCTGGTTGACAGAAATCTTTGCCTCAGAAACACACACACACACACACACACACACACACACACACACTGTTTTCAATCCCTTTAAATTTTATTAACTTTTTTGTTTTTGTTATTCCTCTGTCCTTGCCTCCAGTTAATCTTGCTCCTTAGGTAAAAGGGGGAAAGGGAGAGATTGAAAACTAATGAATTAAATTAAGTTTTGATGCAGTCATTATCATTCACTTTCTCTCTGTCCCCTGGTATCTTAGGATATTGAAAATTGTTCATCTATAGGAGTAATGGAAAACCTGATAGTGCTAAAGAATGTCCCATGGCAGAAACAGAGGACTTTTTCCCCTTTCAGGAATCACTAACCCAAAATTCAATCTGAGACAAAATAAAAGGCAAAAAGCCACCTCTTTGAGTTACAGCTTTTTGTGATTTTTTTCCCTCATAAAACCTCCACAGGGACAAACTCACCTGATTTTTAAAATATAGAACAGGAGTAAGGTGAGTATAACAAATAATTGAAATGTTCTTTACTTTTATGTTAGTTATGTAGTATGTTATGTTATGTTATGTTATGTTATGTTATGTTATGTTATGTTAGTTATGTAGTTAGAGGATAGAGAAGAAAAAGAAAAGGGTGAGAGAGAGAAAGAAGATAATATTGGAAAGGACTGGGAGAGGTATAAGAAGAGTGGGCAGGAAAGGGTCCATCTCAGAAGAGACAAACAGTTGTTTTCTACTAAAGCATGGGAGATTTTTTTTTTCTGGAGACCAGCCTGGACAACATAGTGAGACCCTGTCTCTGCAAAAAAAATTTACTTATCTCTTATTTTTTTCCTTCAAAGTTTTATTTTAGGTTGAGGGGACATGTACAGGTTTGTTACATTGGTAAATTGCATGTTGCTGGGGTTTCGGTTGCAAATTATTTCATGTACTATGTTCACCCAGGTAGTGAACATAGTACTCAATAGGTAGTTTTTCAATGTTCACCCTCCTTCCACCCTATGCCCTCAGGTAGGCCCTAGTGTCCATTGTTCCCTTCTTTATGTCCATGTGTTTAGCTCCCACTTGTAAGTGAGAACATGTGGTATTTGGTTTTGCATTCGGACATTAGGAACAGAAATGTTCCTGCATTAATTTGATTAAGGTAGTGGCCTCCAGCTGCGTCCATGTTGCTGCAAAGGACATGATTTCATTCTTTTTTATGGATGCATAGTATTCCATGATGTACATGTACCACATTTTCTTTATCCAGTCCACCATCGATGGGCACCTAGGTTGACTCCTTATCTTTGCTAAGTGAATAGTGCTATCATGAACATACACATGCATGTGTCTTAATGGTAGAACAGTTAATATTCATTTGGGTACATACCTAATAGTGGGATTGCTGAGTCAAATGGTAATTCTGTTTTAAGTTCTTTGAGAAATCATCAAATTGATTTTCCAATGACTGAACTAACTTGCATTCCCACCAACGATATATAAGCATTCCCTTTTCTCCACAACCTTGCCAGCATAGGTTTTTATTATTATTATTATACTTTAAGTTCTAGGGTACATGTGCACAATGTGCAGGTTTCATACATAGCTATATATGTGCCATGTTGGTTTGCTGCACCCATCAACTGGTCATTTACATTAGATATTTCTCCTAATGCTATCCCTTCTCCAGCCCTCACCTCCCAACAGGCCCCGGTGTGTGATGTTCCCCACCTTGTGTCCAAGTGATCTCATTGTTCAATTCCCACCTATGAGTGAGAACATGCGGTGTTTGGTTTTCTGTCCTTGTGATAGTTTGCTGAGAATGATGGTTTCCAGTTTTATCCATGTCCCTGCAAAGGACATGAACTAATCCTTTTTCATGGCTGCATAGTATTCCATGGTGTATATGTGCCACATTTTCTTTTTTTTTTTTTTCTTTTTCTTTTTTTTTTATTATACTTTAAGTTCTAGGGTACATGTGCATAACGTGCAGGTTTGTTACATATGTATACATGTGCCATGTTGGTGTGCTGCACCCATCAACTCATCAGCACCCATCAATTCATCATTTATATCAGGTATAACTCCCCAATGCAATCCCTCCCCCCTCCCCCCTCCCCATGATAGGCCCCAGTGTGTGATGTTCCCCTTCCCGAGTCCAAGTGAGCTCATTGTTCAGTTCCCACCTATGAGTGAGAACATGCGGTGTTTGGTTTTCTCTTCTTGTGATAGTTTGCTAAGAATGATGGTTTCCAGCTGCATCCATGTCCCTACAAAGGACGCAAACTCATCCTTTTTTATGGCTGCATAATAT
>NC_045445.1:78811859-78836555 GCF_002776525.5 Piliocolobus tephrosceles
GTCAGGACCCTCAGCTATAGGTCTGTTGGAGATTGCTTGAGGTCCACTCCAGACCCTGTTTGCCTGGGTATCAGCAGCAGAGGTTGCAGAAGATAGAATATTGCTGAACAGCGAGTGCACCTGTCTGATTCTTGCTTTGGAAGCTTCCTCTCAGGGGTGTACTCCACCCTGTGAGGTGTGGGGTGTCAGACTGCCCCTAGTGGGGGATGTCTCCCAGTTAGGCTACTCAGGGGTCAGTGACCCACTTGAGCAGGCAGACTGCCCCTTCTCAGATCTCAACCTCCATGTTGGGAGATCCACTGCTCTCTTCAAAGCTGTCAGACAGAGTCGTTCGCGTCTGGACACCCCTCTGCTGCTTTAGCTGAGCCCTGTCCCCAGAGGCGGAGTCTACAGAGACAGGCAGGTTTCCTTGAGCTGCTGTGAGCTCCACCCAGTTCGAGCTTCCCAGCGGCTTTATTTACCTACTTAAGCCTCAGCGATGGCGGGCGCCCCTCCCCCAGCCTCGCTGCTGCCTTGCGGTTAGATTGCTGCAGACTGCTGTGTTAGCAAGGAGGGAGGCTCCGTGGGCGTGGGACCCTCCCGGCCAGGTGTGGGATATAATCTCCGGTGTGGCGGTGTTACAGCGCAGTATTGGGGTGGGAGTTACCCGATTTTCCAGGTGTTGTGTGTCTCAGTTCCCCTGGCTAGGAAAAGGGACTCCCTTCCCCCTCGCGCTTCCCCGGTGAGGCGATGCCTCGCCCTGCTTCAGCTCTCGCTGGTCGGGCTGCGGCAGCTGACCAGCACCGATTGTCCGGCACTCCTGAGTGAGATGACCCCAGTACCTCAGTTGAAAATGCAGAAATCACCGGTCTTCTGTGTCGCTCGTGCTGGGAGATGGAGACTGAAGCTGTTCCTATTCGGCCATCTTGCTCCGCCCATCCCCTGATGTGCCACATTTTCTTAATCCAGTCTATCATTGATGGACATTTGGGTTGGTTCCAAGTCTTTGCTATTGTGAATAGTGTCACAGTAAACATACATGTGCATGTGTCTTTATAGTAGCATGATTTATATAATCCTTTGGGTATATACCCAGTAATGGGATGGCTGGGTCAAATGGTATTTCTAGTTCTAGATCCTTGAGGGATCGCCACACTGTCTTCCAGAATGGTTGAACTAATTTACACTCCCACCAACAGTGTAAAAGCATTCCTATTTCTCTAAATCCTCTCCAGCATCTGTTGTTTCCTGACTTTTTAATGATTTTCATTCTAACTGGCATGAGATGCTATCTCATTGTGGTTTTGATTTGCATTTCTCTGATGACCCAGTGACGATGAGCATTTTTTCATGTGACCATTGGCTGCATAAATGTCTTCTTTTGAGAAGTGTCTGTTCATATCCTTTGCCCACTTTTTGATGGTTTTTTTTTTTTTTCTTGTAAATTTGTTTCAGTTCTTTGTAGATTCTGGATATTAGCCCTTTGTCAGATGGGTATATTGCAAAAATTTTCTCCCATTCTGTAGGTTGCCTCTTCACTCTGATGGTAGTTTCTTTTGCTGTGCAGAAGCTTTTTAGTATAATTAGATCCCATTTGTCTATTTTGGCTTTTGTTGCCATTGCTTTTGGTGTTTTAGTCATGAAGTCCTTGCCCATGCCTATGTCCTGAATGGTATTGCCTATGTTTTCTTCTAGGGATTTTATGGTTTTAGGTCTAACATTTAAGTCTTTAATCCATCTTGAATTAATTTTTGTATAAAGTGTAAGGAAGGGATCCAGTTTCAGCTTTCTGCATATGGCTAGCCAGTTTTCCCAACACCATTTATTAAATAGGGAATCCTTTCCCCATTTCTTGCTTTTGTCCGGTTTGTCAAAGATCAGATGGTTGTAGATGTGTGGTGTTATTTCTGAGGCCTCTGTTCTGTTCCACTGGTCTATATATATGTTTTCGTACCAGTACCAGCAGCATCAGTTATTTTTTGACTTTTGGATAATTGCCATTCCGACTGGTTTGAGAGGGTATCTCATTGTGGTTTTGATTTGCATTTCTCTAATCATTAGTGATGTTGAGAATTTTTTCATCTGCTTCTTGGCCACATGTATGTCTTCTTTTGAAAAGCGTCTCTTCGTGTTCTTTGCCTACTTTTTAATGGGGTTGTTTTTTGCTCATTGATTTAAGTTCCTTATAGATGCTAGATATTAGACCTTTGTCAGATGCATAGTTTGCAAATATTTTATCCCATTCTGTGAGTTGTCTGTTTACTTTGTTAATAGTTTCTTTTGCTATGCAGAAAATCTTCAGTTTAATTAGGTCCCACATGTCAATTTTTGTTTTTGTTATAATTCCTTTTGGAGTCTTCATCATGAAATCTTTGCCAGGGCCTATGTTCAGAACGGTATTTTCTGGATTTTCTTCTAGGGTTTTTATAGTTTTAGGTTTTACATTTAAGTCTTTAATCCATCTTGAGTTTATTTTTGTATATGGTGAAAGGAAGAGGTCCAGTTTTAATCTTCTGCATATGGCTAGCCAGTTAACCCATCACCATTTTTTGAATAGTGAGTACTTTCCTCATTGCTTGTTCTTGTTGACTCTGTTGAAGATCAGATGGTTGTAGGTGTGTGGCTTTATTTCTAGGTTCTTTAACCTGATTCATTGGTCTATGTGTCTGTTTTTGTACCAGTACCATGTTTTGGTTACTGTAACCTTGTATTATAGTTTGAAATCAGGTAGTGTGATACCTCCAGCTTTGTTCTTTTTGCTTAGGATGGCATTGGCTATTTGGGCTCTTTTTTGGTTCCAAATTTTGTAAGTTTTTTTTTAATTCTGTGAAAAATGTCATTGGTCGTTTCATAGGAATAGCATTGAATCTGTAAATTACTTTGGGCAGGATAGCCATTTTAACATTATTGAGTCTTCTTATTCATGAGCATGGAATGTTTTTTCTTATTTGTTTATGTCATCTTTGATTTCTTTCAGCAATATTTTGTAATTTTTGTTGTATAGAGCTTCAACCGCCTTGGTTAGCTGTATTCCTAAGTATTTTATTAATTTGTGGCTACTGAATCATGGCAGATTGAAAGTTAATATTTCTACTGTGTAAGATCACCTAGAAGTAAAGAGAATAAGACTATTATTAGGAAAATGGAATTTTAGGAAGATTAGAGATGCTAGAACTGTTTATCCCAGAGAAGAGAAGACTAGGGGAAGGTGGCATGATTACTGCCTTTATCTATCTTAAAGCCCTAAAGGAAAAGAGGAAATATACTTCTATTTTATGGCAAGAATCGTAGTCTTCACTAAAGTTACTTTAACATCTGATCCAACTTTAGTTTACATGATTATGAAGGTCTTCCTGACCCTTTAGTACATGGACTGTATTTAAAGAACTTTCGTGTATTTTTTTCACTATTCATAAATGATGGTTTGGAAAGTGTTTGTTGCCTTGCCTTAGTCTTCCGGAAGACGGGTCATGATTGTGCAGTTTGTGCAATGGCTAGTGTAGAATGAGCCTCCTTCAATAGGAATTGGCAGTTTAAGACTTAGGCCATGGCATTAATGCTATAGTAACCTTCCATTCTTGTTGGGCTCTTTGAAGTAGCTAAAGACCAACGGCATAAAATTACCAAATTCAAATTCAAGAATTGAATTTCTGTTTAGCTTGCTATTCCCATACTAATTATTCATTTCACATAGGTCTTTTGTCTAGGTTTGAAGCCTTACTTAAAAAAAAAATCTGAATCTCTCAAGTCCTTTTGTTTCACACCAGTGAACTTTCATATTCTCATAGTGCAAACGAAGACAAAATAGGATAAGTGGATGAGTAAGAGTCAATAGTATAAATGGAGAAATCTGATTTCAAACTGGACTTTCAAGTGTATTGAAATGCATTGTGTAAGAAATCTATGTAAGATGCTTCTTAATATGTTAGTGCTCACAGATTATAACATGGTTTAAGTTGTTGGAAAAGTTTAATAGATCACGGCAGATGGTATACTATCTCAGACCCATTTTCCTGCCAAGTCCTCAACTGCTGAAGAAAAGGAGTTACTTGTGATAGGGGTATTTTCCTGTCATCCCTTCATACAAAAGTAAGAAATTTCAGGGTTAAGGATAACTCATTCAGGAATCTATGTTTACTGATGAGATTTTAAAGGAAGTCATGCCATGTGAAGGGGATGCACTTAAGCATAAGGATTATTGAAAACCATTAAAATGTTAATCTAACTTTTAAAAGCAATGCTTTTTATCTCTGAGTGTAAAGAGAGTGTTTGCTTATTTATTAGCTGTTCATCCAAATAGAATAAGTCACTTAAGAATTAAAAAAGAAGCAACTCATGTTTTTCAATCTATAAAGGAAATGGTTGAATAAATTAACTAGAAAAGCCAATATTTTCATCTCTTTTTATATTTACTGGGCTTGAATTTTTTATTTAGAGACTTACTTTAGATTCTTAATATTCAAAGATGTGTTAATTTAATCTAACGCGTAATTTTGCTCTAAATAAAAATAGCATAATTGTGCATTATTTTTGATGACAGGAATATTCCCAGTATAAATTTGTGAGGATCTGTCCACTTGGGAAGACTCAACTTACACAAAAAGGAAAACAATATAAAGTAACTAAGATATATGAGATTCAAAGGTCGCACGTACTCTGGAGTTTAAAGAAACAAAGAGGTTGTTGCGAGCTAGGTTAGTGGAGAAAACTTTTTGAGAAACATAGGATTTGAACAAGATAGTAAAGGAAGACTAGTGCTTAAGGAAAAGAATGGAATTCCCTATGTAGTTAATAAGCAGTGTTAAGATGCAGACAGAAATGGAAGTAGTGTCATATGGGGGAAACAGTAAGTGAATCAGTTTGTTAGAGAACAAGAATTCCTATTAAAAAGTAGTTGTAGGCCAGGCACAGTGGCTCATGACTGTAATCCCAGCACTTTGGGACGCCGAGGCGGACGGATCACGAGGTCAGGAGATCGAGACCATCCTGGCTAACATGGTGAAACCCCATCTCTACTAAAGATACAAAAAATTAGCTGGGCGTGGTGGCATGTGCCTGTAATCCCAGCTACTTGGGAGGCTGATGCAGGAGATGGCTTGAACCTGAGAGGTAGAGCTTGCAGTGAGCCAAGATTGCACCACTGCACTCCAGCCTGGGCAACAGAGCAAGACTCTGTCTCAAAAAAAAAAAAGTAGTTGTAGAAAATGTTAAAATTTACTAGGGTCAGATAATGAAGTGCCTTAATGCAAGTAGGCAGTAAGAACCACTGGTTTTTTCATAGGGGAATGAGGACATGTGGAAAGGGATATTTTTCAAGAGAGAGTTCTGCTGGCAGTGTGGAAAATGTTTTGGAGGCAGGGAGAGCAACTAGAAAGTTCTTGCCTTAACCCAAATGTGACAATGAGGGAATAACATAGGGTATTGCTAGCATCATATTAATAAAAAGATGCAAGAGAGATAAGACTTGGTAGCTGCACTAGATTTAGGGGAAAAGGAGTAGCTTAAAGATGACTCCTAGTCACTTAGATTTAAAACCTACGATCCATTCCTTTGACAGAAATAAGATAGTGACCTTAATTCTAGCTATTCTCCAGTGATCTTGAAAGGATTTATTTCAATTAGCTTTGATACATAAGATAAAAAATTCATCATTCAGTTTCCTGATGAAGCTGGAAAATTAATCTAAATAATGTAAAATATAAATCACTACTTTAATTACATACCTATGTGTCTTCTAAAAATAAATCCTACATCTGTCTGAGTTATGAAGAATATGTATTAAGGGTAAATCAAACAAGTATACATTCTTACAGAAATATTGATTAAATTGACTCTTACTGATTAGTGATTTAAATTGACATGATTTATTCCATTAATGCAAAGATTCTGTGCCCTCTGGGGGGGTCTGTCTGGAATAGCAAAGCAGCTCACTGACAGCAGTGACTGGAATATTGCCAAGCTAGTCCCAGAGCTCAGCCTACTTTGTTTAGAAATTAAACAAATGGAAAGTTTCCTGAGGTTCTATTACAATGCAAGAATGTATGGGATTTCATTTGTGAACCAACAGGGAGTTAAAAAGCAGGGAGTCAATTATATATTAAGTCTCACATTATTCTGTAATTGTTTTCATCAATTATATATTTAGTTGTATATTTTTGGCTAATTCGCTTGTGTCAATTACATATACTTCCTTATATTGTTGTCAAATTGTTTCATGTGCATCAGTCATAGCATTCCTATGTAAACGAGAAATTCCCCAGGGACAGGGACCATGATTCTCTTTTGCTTCCCCCAAGAAATAGCAAGAGACCTGGCACATGTCTTGAGTGTTGAACTAGAATAAGGTATTTCAGAATACTTAAGTCTAGGTCCGTAGTACTATTGTGGATCCCCTAAAACACTTTAGATTCCACGGTAGCACTGTGATTGTTGACTTAAAGCAGTAGCATGATTTCCAGAGACACTGTTAATGTACAATCATTCAGGATACAAACTAGAAAGTAGAAACATACACTTGTCTTTAAAATGAGAGGATCTAACTGATTCATGGCCTGTTCTTGGCTTTTCCACTTGCGTCTACCAATTAAACTCTCTGGACTCAAGATGTGCAAAATGGGATAATAATTCCTCCTTGGCAATTTGTTGTGATGATTAACTACAGTATCATGTCAATATCCTGGCAGCACCAATTCCTTGGAGTGAGAACAGGTAACCTGTTGTCAATTTTCTTGGAATGTGCTACAGGGGTGAGTGGATCTTTCTGCAAATCTATTCAGAAATTCTGGTTCTAGGTAGTAGTATCCATGACTGACATTATAATACTAAAGTTCTGTCAAGCTCTAAAATTCCGTGATTATAATTTTCATTATCCCTTTTCATGTATATTATATATTGCCATTTAGAGTAAACAAAATGTTTTCCCAACCCCTTATCTCATTTAACCCTCACAACTGAAAGAAATGCATGAAAAGCTTTAGCTTATTCATTGAGTCCTTAATATATGCTATATGAGTACATGTGCTCAATAAAACCACTGAGTATTGGTGATACTGGTAATACATCACTGATACATACAGATGAAAATTTCTGCTTTCTTGGAATTCACATACTGGTGGATTGAAATCTGAGTGAAGAAACCTGGATTCTAGTTCTGTTGTAGCTACCAGCTCACTAGTTGTGAGAGAAAATGTGTATATGTGTATTCATGTATGCACATGCTCTTACCTAGATGCTTTCACAGGATGCTTATTGTCTTGAATAGAACACTAGTTTCAACTTTACCCATTGTCAAAGTTTACAAAACACATTTTTAAAATGCATAGAATTGCTCTGGTCTCTGTTTGGTGGCAATTGTGATAAGATCTTGAAAAAGCTTCTTCTCTAAAGGAAGAACCTGGGGACAATTATTTAACCTTTTTGTAGCATGTTTTTTTTTTCTTAATTTCCTTTTCTTTTATTGAATATTGGATATAGGTATATCTTTTTTGTGTGTAGCATGTTATTTTATATATCTGCCTTATGTTTTGTTTTTGTTTTATTTAAATGTTGGACTTAATGCAGAATAATGTGGAGGCTCTAAATTGTTTGCTTTCTGTCTTTTTGTTTAATTAAGGCTATGCCATCTACTTATTCCAGCTCCTTAAAGAATCTCAATTAACTAAAATATTTCTTTTCCAAGTGTTTTCTCACCTCTTTTCTTTAACCTCACATCCTCCTTGGGAATTTTGTGCCTATTATTATGATTGCTGTTTGACAACAGGAGAAACTAAGGTATAAAGAAAGTAAATAGCTAGGCCAATATTCTCTGGGATAAAAAGCAGTCAATTTTACTCTTAAACTTGTGCTTTTTTTCCACTACAGCTGGTTTTCCAAGTTCAACACCAATCACATTAGGAGAAAAAGCTGTAGTTTCACTGAGGTTTTGAATCAAAAGACTTGGTCTATGCCCCTGGTTCTGCCTCTCTTATGACCTTGAACAAGCATATTAGGTCTCTGAGCTCCTGTAAAATTGGGTAAATGCCAGCTTTTCTTGAAACTCTCTCAAACTTTTCTATTGTTCAGATATCTTTCTCTAATATCATCTTCTTTCCTCTGATTTTCTTGTACTTAGCTTTTCTTTCTTCTGTTTTTCTTCTTGAGACTTTCTCTGTCTGTTGCAGCCCTGACTATCTTTTCTGGCCTGCCCCACCTCCTGTTGGTATCATGTTATCCTATGTAATATTTATCTGATCAGTTTCTTGCATTATCTTTGGATGAAGAGAAAGTAAGCCTCATTTGGCATCTTTATAAAGGATACAGTACCTTAATTGATTACTTGTCTAAAACAATATAAAATATTAAATACGATTAAGATTAAAGATTCCAAACAAGTTGGTAAAAATCTATTTTACTTTAAGGAACTAACAAAGAAGTTTATTTAAATAAAATTTTTTATAGAAGAGGCCATCAAACTAGGGAAACTATATGTTAATTTGGTGTTGGGAGAGATACATGTGTATGTGTGTATAGTTTCAATTAAGTTTGGATGGTGTTTGTATATGATATATAAATTGTGTGTACCAAATGAATTATTGCTAGTGATTAACAATGAATAAAATAACTTCCAAGATGTGTTAGTTACTATTTACTGAGGCTGAATGCTAGAAATACTGATAGCATGAAACTCTATTTCCTAATTATTCTCAGAGTACAATTCTGCCTTCTGTCTAATCTTCACTAAATCACAGCAGCATATTTTTCAGCAAATTGTGAAACTTAGGTAACCTGGTTAGAGGGGAAAAGATTAATTGAATCACATAAATATTCTCTTTGAAGCTAGACTTTTCCTCCTCTTATGTTCAGATGGGAATAAATCATATCCACCCACCCCCACCCCCTTACTTAGAGAGTTTTCTCCATGCCTGGAAGGCAAGGGCAAAGAACACAGAGATTTCCCGTCTACAGTCACTTAGAAGTTTAGCATCCTGGGACACTGTGAGGAACAAGGGAATCTTGTTACTGTGCTGTGGGGAGCCCAGAAAGAGGGAACCTAGTTTTATGATGCAACTGGTTTCCTCCCCAAGTTTAGGGAATGTAGGTTCAAAGGATGTAACTAGCCTACAGGCTCAGAAAGATGGTTAGGTAAATCCAGCTTGCTTAGCAGAATGATCGACTTTTGCCCACAGCAGGTGGGCAAAAAGTCATTCCTGACTGCTAGTCTCTTCAGTCTAGACTGTGTGACAGTTGCTACTAGCTAAGGAATAGAGCTACAAGTGAATATTTTAAGCTGATAGAGGATTTAGGTTTGTCTGTAAGATTATGCTAAATATGTGAATTGTGGTTTTAATGTTAGACATAAGAGAATACCATCAGCCATGAGACCTTGAAATGCAGACTTCAACTTTACTTCAAGTGGGATGTTTTCTTATGTTCTTATGGGAAGGAGCCAGTCCCATGTCACATAGCCTACAGACGGTATTTGGAAGGAAAGGGAAAATGGAAGGGGAAGTCAGATTTGGAGATGAGATTGGAAAGGTAGACAATGTAAGCCTTATCTTAGAAGACCTTTATTGCCAGGCTGAGGTGATCTAAACTTCATTGTATATACAAACAATTGGAGAAAGCCTTGTGATCTGGACTGAAAAGGTGTAGAATAATGCAGCTTTAGGGTTTAAACAAATCTGGCTTTGAAGTCCTCTTTCTGATACTTACTATGGGCTCTGATACTTACTATGGGCTCTGATATTTGAAAGAGTGTTGCCCACTCTTTCAAATGCCTCATTTTTCTCTCTTGCAGAATATGGATAGTAGTAATTTCCCTTGCATAGCTGTTAATAGTAAATATTGTAAATATTAAGTGAGATAATGTATATAAAGTTCAGTGCCTAGCATTGTAGGTACTCAGTGAATACTAGCTATTATGAGTAATCCTTGGATCTCATTACAGCCCTTTGATTCCAGTTTGGTAATTGAGCTTTAGAACAAACAAATGAGGTTGCTCTCTGTTTAGTCGTTAAGTCACTTTGAATTTGTACAGCAGTTGGTAACCTTCATTTGTATTATTCCATTTAGAATGATTCTTGGAAATTGTTAAGATCATTTTACACAAGAAAAAACTGAGGCCCATATGGGAAATGGATTGCTTAAGGTGACATAACAATGTCAGAGCTAGGACTAGGACCCAGACAGATTTCTTTTCTTTTTTTTTTTTTTTTTTTTTTTTTGTAGAGGCAGGGTTTTTGCCATGTTGCTCAGGCTGGTCTCTGACTCCTAACCTCAAGCAATCCACCCGCCTCAGCCTCCCAAAGAGCTGGGATTACAAGCGTAAGCCGCCTCACCCGGCCCAGAACCCAGGTTTCTTAATGCTCTTACTCCTAATTCAGTGCTCTTACTCTTAACTGGAGTTTAGGTAACTTCGACTTTTACTTTTTTTCTGCGAAACCTATGGTAGACCACACTGTGTAGCTTTTAAAGTTAGAGCTACTTGAATGACAAAAGATTAGGCTAGACAGTAATTGACATACCAATGTTGAATGTTACTTATGGTAAATCCACTAGAAAGCCCCCATCCCTGCATCTCCCTATGTTTTATCCTTGAATTCTGGCATTTATTAAAACTTAAAATAAATATAAATAAAAAGGCTTCTTACCCCTGAGATAAGCTTTCTGCAGTTGTAATTTGCTGAAAAAAAAAAAATTCTAATTACAAAGGATTGCAACTTTCCAGTAGTACAAGGATGATTCCATTTATAATTTGCAATCATTACCTTACTCTGTCTGGAGAAGAAAACACGTGGAAATTTCCTTTTTTCAAGAATACCAAAGCCATATTAATATATTTTGTTTCTTCCTCTTGGTAGATCTTACTCTCATAGAACTATTTTGTAATCTTATTTAAAAGCCAGTTCTACTAATAACGGTCCTTTGAGTTTCCCGGGTTCCACTGTTTATTACTCAGCTTTTATATCTGCTCCTTTGCATGCAGTAAACCAAACACCCTCATTATTCAGCGAAATAATGAATATCTACTCTGTGCTAAACATCACATAAGAGGCAAGTATGATTGATATTGGACTGTCTTGAAACCCAAGTACTCTGGATATGGGTGTTGGCAGGGGCTGCAGAAGCAGTATGTATCATAGTAAACTAAAAAGAACAACGGATTTGGCATCAGGAAATACGAATTCAACCTCTAGCATGTCATATGACTCAGTTTCTTCATCTATTAAGTGAGGCTACTAAACTAAAGTCTCTGCTTAGCAATTTTTGGGCCAAAAAATTCTTGGTTGGGTGCATCAAAACTTTTAAGCTAAACATTGTAGTTCTGAAGGTGACCAGTTCCTCTGCAGATTTTGTAAATGAATAAAAAAGTACAATGCAAAGACAGTTCTCTAATTTTTCTGGGGATTTCATGTTCAGATTTCCTATGAGTGCAGGATCAGCCAGGCCCCATGCTTGACAGATTGCAGCTCATACTCCCTAAAGTAGACAATTGCCTTTGCCTTCATCTGGGCACAAGACATGGTCCTACAATTTTAATTGCTCTATGACTTTTATTTTTTATTTTTATTCCTAATGGAAATAATGGTCTGGGTGTGACAAGGGAATGTTAAGACTTTTATTTTTTTTTTTTTAAGCAGTGTTTTAGTCTGTGCTGCTATAACAGAATACCAGACTGGGTAATTGAGAAGGAAAAGAAATTCATTTTTCACACTTCTGGAGGCTGGGAAGTCCAAGATCAAGGTGTTGCTATCTGGTGAGGCCCTTCTTACTGACTTCACATGGCAGAAGATCAGAAAAGAGCAGACCCATTCCTGCAAACTGTTTTTATAACAGCACTAATCCATTCATGAGAGTAGAGCCTAGAGCCCCAGTGACCAAAACACCTTCCATTAGGCCCCACTTCCCAACACTGTTGCATTGGAGATTCAGTTTCCAACACATGCATTTTGGAAAGAACAAAAACATTGAAATCATAGCAGGCAAAAACCACTTCCCTCCTCCAGCCATAAAAGCTCCTTTCCATTCCATTTTAAGTTGAAGGGATCATCTTTGTTTAGAGGTGAGATAGCTTTGGAATGTTATCAGTAAAAGCTGATAGAGCCTATATAGGTTAAAGAAATTGAATCAACAATTAACCTTCCAAAACAGAAAGCACCAGGCCGAGATTGGATCACCAGTGAATTCTACCAAATATTTAAGGAAGAAGTTATACCAATTCTCTGTAATCGCTTCCAGAAAATTGAGGTAGATAGAATACTTCATAACTTATTTTATAAGACCAGCATTACCCTAATAAAGCCAGACAAAGATATTACAAGAAAGGGAAACTACATACCAGTATCTCTCATTAATACACATATAAAAATCCTCAATAAAATATTATCAAATCAAGTCTAACAATGTACAAAACAATTATATATCACACCAAGTAGATTTTTTTTTGAGACAGAGTCTCACTCACTTTGTCACCCAGGCTGGAGTGCAGTGGTGCGATCTTGGCTCACTGCAACCTCTGACTCCCAGGTTCAAGGGATCCTCTTGCCTCAACCTCCCAAGTAACTGGGATTACAGTCTTGTGCCACCACACCTGGCTAATTTTTGAAGTTTTAATAGAGACAGGGTTGTACCATTTTGACCAGGCTCGTCTCAAACTCCTGACCTCAAGTGATCTGCCCACCTTGACCTCCCAAGGTGCTGGGATTATAGGTATGAGCCACTGCATCCAGCCCCAAGTAGAATTTATTCTAGGTTTACAAGGCTGGTTCAACATTTGAAATACAATTAATGTAATTCATCATATTAACAGAAAAAAAATCATACGATCATATCAATAGATGCAGAAAAAGCATTTGTCAAAATTCAACACCTATTCATAATTAAAACTCCTAACAATCTAAGAATGGAGGGGAACTTCTTCAATTTGATAAAGGACATTTACAAAAAAACCTACAGCTAAAATTATACTGAATGGTGAGAAACTAGATGCTTTCCCACTAAGACTGAGAACGAGACAAGGCTATTCACTCCTACCGCTCCTATTCAGCATTGTACTGGAAGTTCTAGCTAATTCAGTAAGACAAGGAAAAGAATGCCGGCATGGTGGCTCACGCCTGTATTCCCAGCACTTTGCGAAGCCAAGGTGGAAGAATCACTTGAGGCCAGGAGTTCAAGACCAGCCTGGCCAACATGGTGAAACCCTGTCTCTACTAAATATACAAAAATTAGCTAGGTGTGGTGGCACGTGTCTGTAATCCCAGCTACTTGGGAGGCTGAGGCAGGAGAATCGCTTGAACCTGGGAGACAGAGGTTGCAGTGAACCAAGATGGTGCCACTGCACTCCAGCCCAGGTGACAAAACAAGACTCTGTCTCAAAAAAAAAAAAAAACAAAAAGCAAAAAACATGCTGAGCACTGTAGCATATGCCTATAGTCCCAGCTACTCAGGAGACTGAGGCAGGAGTATTGCTTCAGTCCAAGAGTTTTTGGTATGGTCGCACTACTGCACTTCAGCTTGGATGACAGAGTGAGACCCTCAAAACCAAAACAAAAGAAAAGAAAAACAATACCATTTACATTCTCATCCAAAAAAGGAAATACTTACATATAAATCTGACAAAATATGTACAAAATCTGTGTGAGGGAAACCACAAAAATCTGATGAAAAAAATCAAAGGAGATCTAAATAAATGGAGATATTTCATGTACATGGATAAAAAGACTCGATGTTGTCAAGAAGTCAGTTCTTCCCAACTTAGTCTTTAGATTCAACACAAACCAAATAAAAATCCCAGTAAGTTACTTTGTGGATATCAACAAAGTAATTCTAAAGCTTATATGGGCAGGTAAAAGATACAGAATATCCAACATAATGTTGAAGGGGAAAAAAAAATTGGAGGGCTGACACTATGCAATTGTAAGACTTACTATAAAGCTACAGTAATCAAAACACTGTGGAACTGGCAATAGACAAATAGATAATGGAACAGAATAGATACACAAATATAGTCAACTGATCTTCCACAAAGCTGCAAAGGCAATGCAATAAGGAAAAGATAGACTTTTCAACAAATAGTGCTGGGACAATTGGACAACCATATACAAATAAATGAATCGAGACACAGACCTTACACCTTTCACAAAAATTAGCATAAAAAGTATCATAGACCTGAATATAAAATTAAAACTATTAACCTACTAGAAGAAAACATAGGAGAAAATCTAGGTGATCTTGGGCTTGGTGATGACTTTTGTTTTTTAAAAGAGATTTTATTTTTTGGATTAGTTTTTGATTTACAAAAAAAAAAAAAAACAATAAGCAGGCAGCACAGAGTTTCTATATACCCTGCACCTGGTTTCCCTTATAGTATGGTATGTTTGTTACAATTAAGGAACCAATATTGAAACATTATTATTAATTAATAGCTATACAGTAGTCAGATTTCCTGAATTTTTTATAATTTCAACTTTTATTTCAGATTCAGAGGGTACATGTGCAAGTTTGTTACATGGGTATGTTGCGTGATGCTGAGGTTTGGGATACAATTGTCCCATCACCCAGGTACTGAGCATAGTACCCAATAGCTAGTTTTTCAGTCCTTGCCCTACTCCCTCCATCCCACCTCTTATAGTCCCCAGTGTCTACTGTTGCCAGGTAATAACTTTTTAGATAAAACATCAAAGGCATGATCCATGAAAGAAAAAAAAGATAAGTTGAACTTCATTTGAATTTAAAACTTCTGCTCTGAGAAAAACACTGTTAAGAGAATAAAATAACAAATCACAGAGTGGGAAAAAATATTTGCAAATCACATATCTGATAAAGGACTGGTATCCAAAAAATATATAGAATTGTTAAAGCTCAACAATAAGAAAACAAACAGCCCAATGAAAAATGGGCAAAAAAACTGAAAAGCCAAAGCAATCCTAAGCAAAAAGAACAAAGCCAGAGGCATCACCTTACCCAACTTCAAACTATGCTACAAGGCTATAGTAACCAAAATAGCATGGTACTAATAAAGAAAAAAAAAAAAAAAAAAAAAAAAAACAGACACATTGACCAATGGACCAGAATAGAGAGCCCAGAAATGAAGCCAAACACCTATAATCATCTGATCTTTGACAAAGTTGACAAAAATAACCAGTGGAGAAAAGACTCCCTATTCAATAAATGGTGCTCAGAAAACTGGCTGGCCACATGCAGAAGAATGAAACTGGACCCCTACCTGTTACCACATACAAAAATTCACTCAAGATCTCAAACTACAAAAATCATAGAAGAAAACCTAGGAAAAACCTTTGTCAGCATCAGCACTGGCAAAGAATTTATGGCTAAGACCTCAAAAGCAATTGTAACAAAAACAAAAATGTGCAAGTGGGACCTCATTAAACTAAAGAACTTCTGTACAGCAAAAGAAACTATCAACAGAGTAAATGGACAGCCTACAGAATGGGAGAAAATATTTGCATACTGTGCATCTGACAAAGGTCTAATCCTGAATCTATAAGGAACTTAAATCAGCATGCAAAAAGCAAATAACCCATTAAAAAGTGGGCAAGGGAGGGGTGGAGCAAGATGGCCAAATAAAAGGCTTTACCAATTATCCCCCGCAACAAGGACACCAATTTAACAATTATGTACACACACACAGAAAGCACCTTCATAAGGACCAAAAATCAGGTGAGCACTCACAGTACATGGTTTTAACTTCATATTGATGAAAGAGGCACTGCAAAGGGTAGGAAAGACAGTCTTGAATTGCAGATATGACCCCTCCTGTATGCCCTGGCAGCAGCCATGGGGCATGAAGAATCTGGGGGTTTGAAAGAGGGAGACCGCAGCGCTCGTGAGACATTCCATTGAACTCAGTGCTGCCCTATCACAGCAGAAAGCAAAATCAGGCTGAATTCAGCTGATTCCCACCCACAGAGGGAGTATTTAAATTAATCCTAGTGAGAGGGGAATCGCACATCCTAGTGGTTGGAACTTGAGTTCCCGCAAGCCTCTGCAACACAGGCTAAAATGCTCTGGGGCTCTAAATAAACTTGAAAGGCAGTCTAGGTCACAAGGACTGCAACACCTAGGCGAATTGTTGTGCAGAACTGGGCTCAGAGCCAGCGGACTGGGCCGGGGCACAAGACCTACTGAGACACCAGCTGGGAGGTTAAGGAACTGATTGCAACACCCCACCCTCAACCCCAGATTTCACAGCTTGTGGCTACAAAAGAGACCCATTCTGTCCACTTGAAGAGAGGAAAGGGAAGAGTGGGAAGGACTTTGTCTAGCATCTTGGATACCACCTCAGCCATAGCAGGATAAGGCACCAGGCAGATTCATGAGGCACCTGGATGATATTTTGAAACACAACCTGGGGCAAAAGGAAACCTGCTGCCGTCAAGGGAAGGACATAGTGCTGGCATGACCCATCACCTGCTCAGTAAAGAGCCCTTGGGCCTTGAATAACCAGCAGTTATACCCAGGTACTATGCTGTTGGGCTTGGATGAGACTCAGACTAGCTGGCTTCAGGTAAGACTCAGTACATTCCCAGCTGTGATGGCTATGGGAAGAGACTCCTTCTACTTGAGAAAAGTGGAAGGAAAAGTAATGCAGACTTTATCTTGCAGCTTCGGTGAGGCTTGCAAATACTATCTTATAACCCATTATTTTAAGCTGATAACAAGTTAACACTGCATACACAAACAAATGATCAAAAAGAAAACCAATAAAAACTCTATTCCTTAACTTCATCTCCTGAGTTTTTAACTTTTTGTTCTTTTATGTCTTATTGTACTATCTATGTCTTCAAAAGTTGTTGTAGTTATTCTTTTTTTGATTTGCTCATTTTTAGTCTTTCTACTTAAGAGTAATTTACACACCACGATTACAGTTCTATAATATCCTGTCTTTTTCTGTGTACTTACTATTATCAGTGAGTTTCATACCTTCAGATGATTTATTCTTGCTCGTTAACACCCTTTTCTTTCTGATTGAAGTACTCCCTTTAGCATTTCTTGTAGGAGAGATCTGGTGATGATGAAATTCCTCAGCTATTGTTTGTCTGGAAAGTCTTTATTTCTCCTTCGTGTTTGAAGGATATTTTCACCAGATATACTATTCTAGGGTAAAAGTGTTTTTTGGGTTTTTTTTTCCTTCAGCACTTTAAATATATCATGCCACTCTCTCCTGACCTGTAAGGTTTCCACTGAAAAGTCTGCTGCCACACTATTTGAGCTCCATTGTATGTTGTTTCTTTTCTGTTTCTGCTTTTAGGATTCTTTCTTTATCATTGACCTTTCACAGTTTGATTACTATTTATTTATTTATTTATTTATTTATTTATTTATTTTTGAGGCGGAGTCTCACTGTGTCACCCAGGCTGGAAGGCAGTGGCGCAATCTCGGCTCACTGCAAGTTCCGCCTCCCGGGTTCACGGGGTTCTCCTGCCTCAGCCTCCTGAGTAGCTGGGACTACAGGCGCCTGCCACCACACCCGGCTAATTGTGTGTGTGTGTGTGTGTGTGTTTAGTAGAGACAGGGTTTCACCGTGTTAGCCAGGATGGTCTCGGTCTCCTGACCTCGTGATCCTCCCGCCTCAGTCTCCCAAAGTGCTGGGATTACAGGCGTGAGCCACCACGCCAGGCCCACAGTTTGATTATTAAATGCCTTGAGGTAATCTTCTTTGGGTCAAATCTGCTTAGTCTTCCATAACCTTTTTGCACTTAATTGTTGATATCTTTCTCTAGGTTTGGGAAGTTCTCATTATTTTCCCTTTGAATAAGCTTTCTACCTCTATCTCTGTCTCTTCCTCCTCTTTAAGGCCAATAACTCTTATATTTTTCCTTTTGAGGCTATTTTCTAGATCTTATAAGTGTGCTTAATTGTTTTTCATTCTTTTTTCTTTCGTGTCCTCTGACTGTGTATTTTCAAATAGCCTGTCTTCAAGCTCACTAATTCTTTCTTCTGCTTGATCAATTCTGCTGTGAAAGAGTCTGATGCCTTCTTCAGTATGCCTGTTGCATTTTTCAGCTCCACAATTTCTACTTTATTATTTTTAATTATTTTGATGTATCTGTTAAATGTATCTGATATAATTCTAAATTTCTTCTCTGTTAGCTTGAATTTATTTGCATTTCCTCAAAACAGCCATTTTGAATTCTCTGTGTGAAAGGTCACATATCTCTCTTGCTCCAGCATTGGTCCCTGGTGGCTTATTTAGTTCATTTGGTGTGGTTTTGTTTTCCTGGATGGTCTTGATATTTGTAGATGTTCATCTGTGAATGTTGAAGATTTATGTATTTATTGTAGTCTTCGCAGTCTGGGTTTGTTTGTACCTGTCCTTCTTGGAAAGGCTTTCGAGATATTCAGAAGGACTTAGATGTTGTCTCCTAAGCTCTATCTGCTTTAGGAGACACCCTAAGCCCAATAATTCTGTGACTTTTGCAGACTCATAGAGGTACCGCCTTGGTGATCTTGAATAAGAATCTGAAAGAATTCTCTGGATTACCAAGCAGAAACTCTTGTTCTTTTCCCTTACTTTCTCCCAAGAAAACAGAGACTCTCTCTCTGTTCTGAGCCACCTGGAGCTGGGGGTGGACTGACACAAGCACCCTCTGTGACCACCACCACTAGGACTGTGCTGGGTCAGATCTGAAGCCAGCACAACACTGGGTCTTACATAAGGCCTGCTGTAACCACTCCCTGGCTACCACCTATGTTCACAGTACCTGGGACTCCACAATCAATAGGTGGCAAAAGCAGCCAGGCCTGTGTCCTTCCCTTCAGGGTGGTGAGCTCCCACCAGGCCCCAGGCAGGTCCAAAGGTGCTGTACAGGTGCCAGGGACTAGAGTCAAAAATCTTAGAAGTCTACCTGGTGTTCTATTGTACTGCGGCTGAGCTGGCACTCAAATCACAAGATGCAGTTCTTCCCACTCTTCCCTCCCGTTTCCAAAGGCAGAGGAGCCTCACCCCATGGCCACCACAACTACAGGCCTACAGGGAGTACTTCCAGACTAGCACCAATGTTCCCTTAAGGCCCAAGGGCTCTTCAGTCAGCTTGTGGTGAATGCTGCCTGAATTGACTCTCCTTTCAGGGCAGTGGGCTCTGCTCTGGCCCAGGGCAGGTCCAGAAATGTCATCCAAGAGCCAGAGCCTATAATTGGGGACCCTGATAGTTGGCTTGGTGCTCTATGCCCCTGTGGGCAAGATGGTATCTGAGGTGCAAGACAAAGTCCCCTTTACTTTTCCCTTTGCTTTTCTTAGGCAGGAGTCTTGCCCTGCAGCCACCAAAGCTGGGAATGTGCTGAGTCTCTCCTGAAGCCAGCAAGTATCAGAGACTCATCAAGACCTTCGATGTAGTACCGGGGTAATTCAAGGGCTCTTTGGTTAGCAGCTGATGAATGCCACCAGGACTGGGTTCTTCCTTTCAAGGTAGCATTTTCCCTTCTGGCCCAAGTTGTGTCTAGAAATGTCATCCACCATCTTGCTCTGCCCTCTCCTCGGTGTGACCATTTTGGAAGGCAGTTTGACAGTTTCTTAGAAAGCTTATCATACTCTCATATGATCCAGTAATCATGCTACTTGTATTTATCCAAATAAGTTGAAAACTTGCATCCACAAAAAACCTGCACAAGTGTTTATAGCAGCATTATTCATAATTGCTCAAACTTCTAAGCAACCATGATGTCTTCCAATAGGTGAATTGATAAATACACTGTTACATCCATACAATGAAATATTATTCAGCACTAAAAAGAAATGAGCTATCAAGCCACAAAAAGATGTGGAGAAACTTTAAATGCGTATTGCTACATGAAAGAAGCCAATCTGAAAGGCTACGTACTGTATGATTCCAACTATACCACATTCCAGAAAAGGCAAAACTATGGTGACAATAAAAAATTCAGTGGTTACCAGGTGTTTGGGGGAAGAGAGAGAGGGATGAGTAGGTGGAGCACAGAGCATTTTTAGGGCAGTGTAACTATTCTGTATGATGCTGTAATAGTGGATACATATCATTATACATTCCTCAAAACCCATAGAATGTTCAACACAAAGAGTGAGCCTTAATATAAACTATAGACTTTAGTTAACAGTCTATCAACATTAGTTTGGGGTGGGGGAAAAGAAAAAAATACTAAATAAATAAAATTTAGTAATAACTTCACTAAATAAATTCTATTGTATGGCCTATCTATACAATAGAATATATTTTTAATTTTAATTTTTTACAAATAGAATATTTTGCAGCTATTAAAGGATGATACATTATGGAAAGACAAAACTATAGGGACAGAAAACACGTTAGTTGTTACTTAAGAACTAGGGGAGGATTGACTACAAAGGGGTAGCTTGAGGGAATTTTTGGGATCATGGAACTGTTCTGAATTGTGATTGTGGTAGTGATTATCCCACTGCATGTGTCTGTAAAAATTAATAGAACTGTACAATGAAAAATTATTTTTACTATGCATAATTTTTTAAAGTAAATAAAAATAGGATGGGAAATTTTAGAAAGCTTTTTATAAAAAAAAAAAATAGCTAGTAGTAGCCTTCCAGTTGTGAAAGTTCTCACAGCATGCAAGGGCATTGTTTTCAGTTAACAGATGTTTCACTTAGACTGAGTTTCTACTTAGGATATAAGGGTCCTTCAGGATCACTAAACCCCCCACATGCACCCTCATTTTACAGAGGGAGAAACAGGCCCAGAAAGAAGGGAGTTTCCCAAGGTTACATGCAAATTAGTGGATACTTTGTATAGTTTCAGTCTTTTGACGTTTATTGAGAATTATTTTGTGGCCTAACATATATGGCTTGTCTCGGAGAATGTGTATTCTGCTGCTGTTGGGTCTGGTGTTCTTTGTATGTCTGTTAGGTTGGTGTTTAGGTTCTCTATTTTCTCATTGTTCTTGTATTTAGTTGTTCTGTCTATCATTAAAAGTGGGGTATTGAAGTCTCCAGCTATTATTATAGAAATGCCTATTTCTCCCTTCAGTTCTATGAGTTTTTGCTTCATATATTTTGGGCCTCTCTTGTTAGGTGCTTGACAAGAGAGGTGTTCATAATTATTATGTCTTCTTGATGAATTAACTCTTTTATCAATGTATAATGTTCCTGGATGGGCACAGTGGCTCATGCCTGTAATCCCAGCACTTTGGGAGGCTGAGGCAGGAGTATCTCTTGAGCCCAGGAGGTTGAGGTTGCAGTGAGCCATGATTGTGCCAGTGCACTCCAGTCTGGGCAACAGAGCAAGACCCTGTCTCCAAAAAGAAAAATGTTCTGTTACTTGGTTTTGAGAGTTCATTATTGTTCATTATTTGAGCTAAATCCCTTAATTTGAGGAAGTGTGTATTTGTTTGTATATATGTGCATACATGCATGTGCTGCTGACCAGTGTGGTAAATAGTGCGGGGCTACTCTACTTGGTCTTTAATGCCATGGGAAATGAAAAACTTTTTTTAAATTTTTAATTTTATTTATTTATGTATTTATTTATTTATTTTGCCGGCAGCTCTAAAACCAGCACAAATTGGGATCATACACTCCCTATTCTAATGAGATCTTATAGTTGAGAATGAGTCAGGGGACTCACTGTGAAAGAGACCAGGTCTTTATTGAGGCCTTTGTGAAAATCTCTGCTACACACAGATAACAACTGAAATCCAATTTACTTCACACTCAAAAGGAAGTCTTAGTTTTATTAACTTAACAACTAGTCAATAAAATTAAAAAGCATTAGTGGCCAGGTGTGATGGCTCATGCCTGTAATTCTAGCATTTTGGGAGGCTGAGGTGGGAGGATCACTTGAGGCCAGGGGTTCAAGACCAGCCTAGGCAACATGGCAAGACCCCATCTCTACAAAAATAAAAAATAAAGCACTACCAATTTGAGAATTTTCCTCATTGCTCCCTTGTTTCACTGTCATTTTTTTTTTTACTTTATTCCTTTTTCTTTCTCTGGTTTTTCTCCAACTGTTTTATTTTCCATTTTCTTTACATCTTTCCTTGTTTCTTCTCTACTTCCACTTCTCTTTACCCTTTCCTCCCATGTATCTTTCTCTCTGATTTCTCCTTTTCTGTATTATTTCTCTTTACCCTGTGACTGTCGCATTACTGGACACTGGCAGTGAGAATAAATATTTTAAGTTAACGTCAATAGGGATATGTTAATAGAAGACATAACTATAATTTTGTTTCTTTGTGGGAGAAATATACACATTAAAATAAAAGGCCTATACTCTATTGCCATCTAATTGGAGCTTCTGTGCTGGCAGAAAATGCACTGGAAAAAAAATAAACCAAAACTACTTAATAAGCAAAGCATAGTAGCTAGGCCCAAATGTCCACCTTGCTCTTTATTAGAATTATCTAAATACAAAGATGAAAGCAATACTCTTCTCCAAGAAACAATCTCTGCAAAAACCCCCTTTGGCATCAAAGCTATGAACTTTACAGAAACCCAGAGTTTCTCAGATTGTGTGCCATATGGATAGTTTGACCTATTATGAGTTCTGATTGAGAGAAGAATGCAATATAAAAGCAGCTATTAGGTTTAAGCACAGTCTGGTGTGGTGGTTGCAGTGATAGTCTTGAGTGCCTTTCTGAGTTAGGCACACTTTTATTATTTTGTTTTAGTTTTTTGTTTTTTTTGTTTGTTTGTTAGTTTTTTTTTTGTTTTTTTTTTTTTGGTTTTTGGAATTTTTGAGACAGGATTTCACTCTATCACCCCAGCTGTAGTGCGGTGCTGTGACCATAGCTTACTGCAGCCTCGACCTCTCTGGCTCAAGTGATCCTCCTGCCTCAGCCTCCCCAAGTAGCTGGGACTACAGGTGCATGCCACCACTCCCAGCTAATTTTTTAACAATTTTTGTAGAGATGGGGTTTTCTTGTGTTGCCCAGGCTGGTCCCGAACTACTGGGCTCAAGTGATTCTCCTGCCTTGGCCTCCCAGAGTGTTGGGATTACTGGCGTGAGCCACTGTGCCCAGCCAGACACTCCTTAATTAACTCTTGCAGGCTGATAAGGTTTGGAAATCTCCATTGAATTTTAGGTTTATTTCCACCTCTGTTATTTTAATCTTACCTTAGGCTGTAGACAGCTGGAATGGGCTAGAAGACTTTTGGTGGTTTAAATCTTTTACAAGATGGTGATCTAGCCCTTTGGATGTTAATGCACTGTGTGTGAGTATACATATTTATCACACACAGTCACTGTCTTTGAAAGTGAGGGTGCATATCTTTCTCAGCCATCTCTTTCTTGTAAAGCCATTGAAGTAATGCCAAGGTCTGAAGAAAGCACATTCTGGTTCCAGGAAGTCAAAGGTTATTTCCTTGAAGGATTTGGCCTAACTAAAGACCTTCGAAAGTAGGGAGTAATAATAATGTAATTGTCTTGAGTGGCCCCAGTTATCCTCTGGGAAGTAGGCATTACTCCTGACTATCACCTCCCTGTATCTGGTAAAGAGAAAGAGAGGCATTTTTTTTCATCACCTTTTATTTCAAGTTCTGGTGTACATGTGCAGGATGTGCAGATTTGTTACATATTTAAACATATGCCATGATGGTTTGCTGCACAGATCAACCTATTACCTAGATATTAAACACAGCATCCATTAGCTATTCTTCCTGATGCACTCACTCCCCCAAGAATGGCATTTTGAAGGCACTTGGGTTTACTGGCAATGTGTCCTTGGTTAGCCAGTGTGACTGGATGGCCAGGGCTTGACAAGAAGTAACATATCTTGACCATAGAAATTCAAGTTTTGGTTCACTTTCTCTTCTTCTTAAATCCCACCTTGAGATTGGTTTTCACTTTGCCCTCATTTCCCAGAGAACACAGGATACTTCCCAGGAAAAAAAGCTTATGCCATGCACAGTTCCATCCTGCTTCTTACTAAACCCATCTCTCTGGGATTGCTGGTGATTGGAATTCACATGGAACATTCTACTTTGAGCTTGGTAAAGCAGCTGGTTTTGTTAAGAAAACCCAAGAAAAGCTTTGGCCTCTGTTCCCACCTCCCATAGAGCCAAAAAGAAGCCCAGTCTAGGTAGAGCTGAAAGGGCATTTGAACACCATCTAGTTCCACTCCTCATGGTACAGATGGAAAATTCAAGCCCAAAGTTGAAAAAAGGAACTTGTTTAAGGTCACATAGTTAGATAATGGTTACCTTCTGACTTCAGAAGACTGTTCTTCCTCCCTAGTTGTATTAAGGAGGAATCTGACAGACATCTGTTTAAACTATTAACTCTGTGTGTGTGTGTGAACATGGTTTAATTTTTAAACTTTATTTGGGATGACTTTTGTACTTACAGAAAAGTTGCAAAGCTAGTACAAAGAGTTCCAATATACCGTTTGCCCAGTTTCCCCTAATGTTATCATCTGTACATTACTATGGTACATTTACAAAAACTAAGAAACCAACACTGGTATAATACTATTAACTAGGCCGGGCGCGGTGGCTCAAGCCTGTAATCCCAGCACTTTGGGAGGCCGAGACGGGCGGATCACGAGGTCAGGAGATCGAGACCCTCCTGGCTAACACGGTGAAACCCCGTCTCTACTAAAAATACAAAAAAAAATTAGCCGGGCGAGGTGGTGGGCGCCTGTGGTCCCAGCCACTCGGGAGGCTGAGGCAGGAGAATGGCGTGAACCCAAGAGGCAGAGGTTGCGGTGAGCTGAGATCCGGCCACTGCACTCTAGCCTGGGCGACAGAGCAAGACTCCGTCTCAAAAAAAAAAAAAAAAA
>NC_045445.1:78836655-78879932 GCF_002776525.5 Piliocolobus tephrosceles
AAAAAAAAAAAAAAAAAAAAAAAAAAAAATACTATTAACTAAACTCCAGACTTCATTCATATTTCACCAGTTTTTCCATTAATGATCATTTTTCTAAAATACCAGAATCCAATCCAAGATAGTAATTGCATTTCATCATCATGTGTCCTTAGTCTTCTCTGGTCTGTGGCAGTTTCTCTGCTTTTCCATAACTGTAAGATTTTTAAGAGCACTGGTCAGGTATTTTGCAGAATGTCCCTCAATTTGTGGTAGTTCAATGTTTTTCTTATGATTGCACTGGGGTTATAGATTTTGGAGAAGAATCTCACAGAGGTAAAGTTCCATTTTCCTCACATTATTTCAAGGCGCACATATATAGTCTTTAACAAGACATCACTAGTAATTATCACTGTTTAACTTTGGTCATTTGGTTAAGGTTGTGTTTGCCATGTTTTTGCAATGTAAAGCAACTACTTTTTCCTTTTTCATTCTGTATTCTTTGGAAGTAAGTCCAGCTCACACCCAAGCTCTACCTCCTTGAAAGGGGAATCTCTACATACAGTATTAAGAATTCTTCTGTTAGGACAATCTGTCTTTTCTCCACCATTTATGCATTTATTTGATCATTTATTTATATTGTATATGTGGGCTAATATTTATTTATTTTATACTTTGGGTTTTAATCTGATACTACCTTATCTATTTTGTTGCTCAAGTGCTCCTGCTGTAGCCATTAGGAATTATTACAGGTTGGTTCCTGTGTCCCTTTAAACACATGCCCTCTTCCTTTTATCTTTTTAGCACTTGCTAATTTTCTGGTACTGCAAGATAGTCCAGGCTCATCTTGTATTTTCCCTGACATAGCCCTAGAATGAACCATTTATCCAAAGGACTCTGGTTCCTTTTATTGGAAAATGGTATTTAGAAACCAAGATCTAGGAGTGGTCATTGTTACCAAGCTATCATTGCTTCCAGACTCTCAGTGGACATAACTGGGTAATATATGTTTGTTTATGTACTAACCTTTGTATACATATATATCTATAGTCATTTGTGTGTCTATCCATTATGTGTGTGTGTATATATATATGTATATATATTAAGCTAAACATGAGTTTATATTGATGTCTCTAACTCTAATCCAATACTACAGGGTTCATTCTAGCCTTCCTTTCTTTTTATCTGTAACTTCCCCCTATAACAATGACAAACCTAGCTTCCACTACCCACCATCCATTTACTTACTTGTTCAAACCCAACCAGTCTCACAATTGTTCATCTATACCACCATGACAACAGCTTTATCAACTACAGTACAGTGTTTATATATGGTTATTTGTCTTTATTTTTATAGTTTCTAGCTAAAACACAAGTTTTCAAAGTTAAATCAGCTTCGTAGCCCCTTCCTCAGTGCACTTATGTCATACATTTGTAATATAGTTAATTTGTCACAGTCCGCATTCCATCATGAGATCCTCTGACATCTGGTTGATGTTTGAATTTGCATATGTTAAGGCTGATTCTTTGTAAATTACAGGTCTATAGGTTTTGACAAATACATAATGTCATGTGCTCACCACCCCAATACCATACAGAAGAGTTCCATCACTCTCAAAATTCCTCTGTAAATCCCCTTTGTTATCAACCAGTTCCCCGACCCCTAACACTCAGAAACTACTGATAAGTATCCCATCCCTATAGTTTTATATTTTCTAGAGTGTCATATGAATGGAATAATATAATATGTAGTCTTTGGATATGGCTTCTGTCTCCTAGCAAAATGCATTTAAGACTCATTCATGTTGTGTGAATCAATAGCTCCTTTTATATAAGTAGTTCCTTTTAATCACTGAATAGTATTCCATTGTAAGAATACTTGTTTATCCATTCTCTTGTTGAAGGACATCTTGATTGTGTTTAGCTTTGAGAAATTATGAATGAAGTTGCTAGAAACATCCACTAGCAGGTTTTTGTGTGGATGTTAAGTTTTCAATTCACTTGGGTAAATACCTAGAAGTGCATTTGCTGTATCATATGGTAGGTCTAACTTTTAACACAATTCCTTTCCAAGAAGTCTGGGTTGAGTATATATGTATGGTGCAGTGGGATATCTGTTCCTGAGCTGGACTGAAATAGTGATCATTCTCACACCACATTCCATGTGGATGGAAAATAGAATATCAATGGGATGTCTTCTTCTCCTACCTGGAAGATGAAGTTTCTGCAAATTACCATAAGATGGTGGGTTACTTGCTGGCACTCTGAGAGCTAGAAGTCTGGGAGATTGTGGGAGACTGTGAAAATCGTATTACTCTATCCCTTTCCCTTTTCTTGGCAAAGGGATATTCTAGCCACACTCAGGAAATAAAATACATGATTTCTGACTCCTAGCATGTACCTTTCTACTGCTTCAGGAAGTTAGGCTTGGGTTTCATGTTAGCAAGCATCCTAACAGCTAAATTTGTGTAATGGCAAACTTTAGGTTAGATAATGAGTTTTGACCTGAAATGGGGTAAGCAACATCATGTCATGTTTGTGCCCCCTTGCTGACCTCATTGCAAAGTAAAAGAAGCATAGAACCTTGATTTCTGGATTCTAATGCCAGCCATCTATTGTCCTTAGTCTCTTGGCGTCATATTCATCATCTGTAAAATAAGGATAATACCTGCCCATTCATGCTCACAGGGCTGTTGTCAGAGATCAACCTAGGATACATAATATGAAATATATTGAAGGACTTTATAAGTTTAATATCATACAAATGTGAATGATTAATTATTAATGATCAAACTAAATGGAATATGAAATGCTATTCATATTAGGTGGCATCATACATTAATAAATCTGACTTAAAAATACAATCTGTTTACCTTGATCAGGAGAGGTAGATATTTAGTCTCTGAAGTGATGCAGTATTTTCCTCAGAACTTAGTGGGTGGGTAATTTATTATTATCTACTTGTTTAATTGTTGGTGTAGCAGTTACAGAAAATACTTGATTCCAGTTTGAACTGATTTTATAAGGTAATTTCTCACCCTCATAAAATCCACATTATTTCAGTTTACCAAGTAAATACTGGCACATTCAGTAGATATTACTATTTTGGGTTCCAATTGGTACTCCTGATTGACTCTGGTGCTCCGGATCCAGATCCTTTGGTATGTACCAGGGGACAGCAAACCTCAATTATAAAGGTGGCTTTATCTTTAGCTTAGAAATCATCTGTAGTTGCTCTGGTTCAAAGCTTAAAAGAAGGTTTGAGGAGTGTACTCTGTCTTCCCAGCAGTGCAGAAACCAATAATCATCAAAACATTGTCACCATAACCATTGTCAGGTTTTTTTCAACTTTGCCCTTGCAGCTCAGCACAGCTCTCTAGCCAAAAGAGGTAAGCTGGGGAAAACAGAATCTACTCATTGTGATATTTTCAGCTTATTTATCTGCATTTAGAAAGTCTCAACCCTCCGGGCTCACCTGCCTGTCAGAGTCAAAAAGAAAGGCCTCATGTGTATGTGTGGGCCTGTATGTAAGAAGTAAGGCTTGAAGGCATCCTTGGCATCTGTCATGTGGAATGTGACACATGCAATGGCTTGTAATAGAGTCAGGGAATCATAGGATATGACCTGAGGTGGGAGGTCCAGTTTCTACCTTCATTTTACAATTGGGGAAACTGAAACCCATACCAAAAAGTAATAACTAATTAGCTAGGTAGGTCTTGCTTTATTATTACTGGTCATGGAGAGTGCATCTTAACAGTAGCCAAAGAAGGTATTGATCAAGTAGAGAAGGGACACTGTCATTCCCATAGCTTCAATCTTTTTTTTTTTTCTTTTTTCTTTTGAGACGGAGTCTTGCTCCATCGCCCAGGCTGGAGTGCAGCAGTGCGATCTTGGCTCACCACAACCTCCGCCTCCCGGGTTCATGCCATTCTCCTGCCTCAGCCTCCCAAGTAGCTGGCACTACAGGTGCCCGCCACCACGCCTGGCTAATTTTTTTTTTTTTTTTTTTTTTTTTTTTTGTATTTTTAGTAGAGACGGCGTTTCACCGTGTTAACCAGGATGTTCTCAATCTCCTGACCTCGTGATCCGCCTGCCTCGGCCTCCCAAAGTGCTGGATTACAGGCGTGAGCCACTGTGCCCGGCCCATAGCTTCAATCTTTATCTTTCTCCAGTGGAAGGGGCTTAGCCTAACTGAAAACAGTTGATGTAATCTAGGGCATGGGAGGGACTAGTGATAGGGGTGTGTGTGTGTGTGTGTGTGTACAACCTTGTTTTCAGTTACCTACTTCTCTTTGGCCTCTAAATTCTACATGTTTTCCCCTTCTCCTGTCAGAATCATTTAGTAAATATGTGCCTTTTTGAGTTTGTAAGTGGAGGCTGGGTTAAAGAGTGTCCTTAGTTTAGGAATGTTGTGTGCTTATTTGGCTAGGTGTGTGTGATTGTGTGTGGGGGAATGTGCTGGATTCAGAATAGTAATAGTTCCTCAAAACTGGAGCTTTTTAATGAGGGAGAATGGTCTGCCTTTTTTCTTGCAGAGCCCAGCTTTATTAACTGGATGTGACATGCTGTGTGCTAGTCTGTGCCAGAAAGTATCTTTATAAGTAATTGATCTGCCTCTTCTTCCTTTCTCTTTAGATATTCCCTTCCATGTATGATAAAATCCAATCTTGGTGTGTTTATCTCTTTTTTAAGCATTTTATCAAGGGATTTTTCTGGCTCTTAAAAAGACAACTTCTATACCCACCCTCCACACTACACTGTACAACCAACCCAACATTCTCTGCGTAGACAGACAATCTTCTTTTCTGTGTGATATAAATCTATGAAAACTCCCACACGTTATAGTACAACTGGACTTGCTGATTCCAAACTCTGAGCAGAAAGACCCTCCAGGAAGCCATTGCCAATGATAAGATTGATTGCTACACTGGCAGATGTCTGCCCATTTCCCTCACTCAGTGGAAAATCTGGCCCACAATGACAAAAAATAGCTCATCCCAGGGCCTTGAAACCCACCGAATGAGATTTTAGTGTTGGGGATAAAAGCAAGGCTGTAGACTAACTCATTCATTTGCTTTAGTGTTCTCTATAATATATAAAACATATATTTCATAAACACCAAATTTCATGAAAGGGGATTTATTTCATAAGTTTTGTCTATTACCTTGTCTAAGCACAGTGTCTTCCTCCACCATTCCCAGAACATATGGCTTAGTCGGACAGACTACGCAGATGAATGCGGAGTGTTGAGTGACAAAGCCAGCCCTTTAGGCGTTTGGAGCACGGCAAGGCTATGTTGGCAAGGTCAGATCAGAGAAGGCTATAAACTTTGCCTTTCATCTTTACCCTAATAATGCCGCTAAACAAACCCAACCAAGATCTTTCTCAAATCCATGTGTACAGTTTTTTTTTGTCAGAGACTAAGCAGAATACCTGGGGGAAGGCATGCATAATAGAACTAATCATTCTTTAAAGTGTAATTTTCCTTGCCTATGCATTCTTGTAGAGTGTCAGTAGAGCCCTGGACACCCTAAGATAGAAGTGAACTATGCAATTGGGAATAAGTGGAGATAACTTGAATAAATTTTGTATATGTTTTTAAGTTTTACATCCTCCTTTTTGTTATATGGACTTTAGATATACAGTTAATGTCTGTCAGAGCTAAAAAGATACCTCTGATACCATTTTATCTACCCCTTAACCACAAAAAAAATTATATAGGGAGCAGTTTAGTATTGTAGAAAGAGCATGGGATTTGGAAAGAAGAACTGAATTCTACTTCCAGTTCAAGCCATTTGATCTCTCTGAAGCTCAGTTTCTTTATATGTAAAATGGAGGTGCTAATCCTCATAATGACATTGTAAAGCAGTATACTGGTGGCCCCCAATACCATCCTCAAGTTCACTGATTTGCTAGAAGGACTCGCAGGACTCAGAAATTGTTACAATCAGGCTACAATTTATTATATCAAAAGGATAGAAAGCAGGATCAATAATGGGAAAAGGTACATCAGTCAGAGCCTGGAGGATACCAGGTGCAAGCTTCCAAGAGTCTTCTCCCAATAGAGTCACATAGGTTGCACTTAATCCTCCAACAATGAAGTTCAGAAACATTTGCAAAGTGTTTTCTGCCAGGGAAGCTTACTTGAGCCTGAAACTCCAGGATTTTTATTGGTGTAACTAGTGACTGAAACTCCATATCCCTTGGAAAGAAAGCATGCATTCACCATAAATCATATTTTTTGCACAAGATACCTAGACAGGCTGTTACAGCATGGTTGACAGGGCATACACAATGCCCTTATCAGTTACTAGAATAGAGAACATTCTAAGACCTCAGTTCCCAGGAGCTGGCCAAGGACCAGTCACACAAGTGGGCCCTTCTAAAAATGTATACGATTTGAGCAACTCAAGACTGCTGGGTTAACTCTTTCTTTCACAGATAGGTATTAAATTATTGTATGTGTGTATGTATATAAAAATTGCGTATACATACAGTATAAAGCAGTACATCAAATGTGAGGGATTATTATACATATGAGTAAAGAGAGCTAGAGCTATTCTGGGGTGTGATTAAGTGCAGTAAAAATGGAAATATCTAAGGCAACTCTCCAGGGCAAAGAATGGGGAAGCTGTAAACAATCCCACTGAGGATTTTATTTTTCTCTATGATTTAGAGATAATTTCATCACCACTACCATTCTGTCCCTCGTCAGTTTCACATTGTACTTTCTTATAGCTATATATTTCTTGGGGTTTTTGCATAAGCCAAATTGTTTCACTACCCACAGTGGAGTTTTGGCAAGGATGTGATCCTCTCAAGGAAAGTGGAGAATTGAGCCTTTGGAGAAGGCATAGACAGGTGCTTCCTAGAAAACCCTGAGCAAGTCCCAGTGAAAGACTATGGTTGATTATACTGTAATTGTGGTAACTAATACCAACAGTGAATTTTAGTCAGAATTGAATTTAAGTGAATGTATGTGAACCTAAATACTATTGAAATATAATTTTGAGCTAAATACTGCACTAGATGCCCGGCCCAGCCTGATCATTTTATAAAAATTTGCCCTCTAAGGATGAAGGAAATGACTATAGAAAGGAAGCTCAGGCATTGTATGCTAGGATGTGGAGGGGAGCATCCTGAGGAGGTGCACATACTTATACCTAAAACTGCTGAAAGCATTTGCCAAGGGTAGCCTGTACTCTCTGAACTTAGGTGGTAATGGCACCAAGTAGACTGGAGAACAACTTGAGAAAGTGGGCATATCTTACAGATGGACAACAAATCTCCTGATGGAACTTTGGTAATGGAGTATATGTTAATAGCATTTTAGCTGCTGTAAGCCTCTTCGTCTGCTTTATACCCTCAGAGCTGCTGTAGCTCTCCCCCAACTCATGAATGGGGCTTAAGACAGCTGTCTTTATTCTGCATGTAAGCTAGCGCTGGCTCATTTGTCTTCCTGGTATGTTCTTTTACCCTTTATCTTGGAGACATGTCAATGGTTCTCCTCAAATTGACCCTCTGCTGCCAGACTTTATTGAGCCCTATCTGAGACTTTTTCTAAGCCCTCTGCTCCAGGTGGCCCTAAAAACTTCATGTACAATGTAATGTAGGCTCTTCAATGTGCTAGCAGATAATGACAGAGATTAAATGGTGGCCGTGCCATCAAGGCAACTCATTGCTTCTTTTGAAATAAAGTATTTGGCAGGTTTTGCCTAGAATTGAGGGATTGAATCACTCCTTTCCCTACCTCATCTTTTTTTAAAACAGCTCCTACACTTCACCCCATTTAAAATACTAGCCCTTGCATTTATATCACATTCTATACTTTTCTAACACTTTCTTATTTATTATTTTATTCTTACATATTTTCGTTCATGCTCCAAGGCCAAGCTCAGGCGCTGTTTTCTACAGAGAGATTAATTTTAACTTCCTCTGACCTCTTAAGGAACTTTCCATGATACTCTCATGGTGTTTAACCATTTTTCCTATTTTTATTCTAATTATTTGTATACATATCTCATTTATTAGACTCTAAGATCCTCAATGGCAAGATCTAGATAGGATTCATCAACAACTTACATATAGCAGACAAGCAATGAATAATGAAGATGAAATAGAATAGAAAACAAACAAATGCTTGAAGCTTAGATAATTTTGCCTGTCATTTACTCTGATTACTAGAAGACCTAGAACTTGAATCTTCTTCTAGTCCTGTACTGCTGTCTTAAATTCTCCACCACACTGCCTCCTTTACCCTGGCCAGATAGCATTTACTCTCCAGAAGGAAGGAAATTAGCCAAGTCTCTAATAATCAGGAAAGGCTTTAAGGAGAAGATAGACCTTGACAAATGAGTATAATGTCACTAGGTGAAATGCGGAGGGAAGAGTATTCCAGAGTTAGCAGTGAAAGCACATAAAGAGGGTGTGAGGAAGAACATGGTCTGGAGAGTAATGAGGGCAAGCCTAAGAACCAGGGCAGTGAGTAACCATACAGAAATGTTGAAATGTGATGTAGTAGGAAGTAAGGGCCCCATACAGAAGGCCTTATATGAGGGGAGGGTCTGTAGTAGGGAGGACTTAGGGCTTTCTGGTCTGCTGGCTCTTTTGGAAGTTTGAAATCATGGCAGGGACCTAAGACCCTGAACCTCCTGCCTCTTGATTTGGTCAACTCTGAATATGAAGTATATTTTATTAAGATAATCTAACTTAATCTAACTTCCTCACTAGCATTTAATGTTAGTTGCCAAATTTTCAAACCTGAGCTCAGAGGGAATTCTCTTGCAAGTTTGAAAGCGTTTCAGAACTCTGTTTCATGGTAATAAGGATTTTGCCTAGCCTAGAAGAAGTTGGCAACTCCTAGAGGTCTCTCTGGCACTCTAAATCAGAGGAGTTTAAAGTAAATGTAGCTCGTGAGAGAGAGGGTATAAGTCCTTAAACCACCCTCCCCTCATCCTTTTAAATCTCTGGGTTTATCCTCTGGGAAACACTGTCATTCATCTACCATTTGGTTCAGGTCTCTCAGGTTCTTGCCTACCATGCAGCCCTTCAAATGTCTGTGTCATCTGGTTGGTTCCCTATATTGTAAGGACTTAACAAATTTTCAGTCAGTCATTCAGTCAGTCAGCTCCTGTCTTGCCCTCCAGAATATCAACTATTGAAAAACCACTGACCTCCACTAAACTAAGCTACACCACACCCTGGTAAGAGGGAAAATCTTAGTATAAATTTCACATACACCTAAGGCTTTCACATACACCTAAGGCTTCCCTCTTGTTCTTTCTCCCTCTTCTCCTCCTTCACCTCTCCCTCCACTCTTCCTCTGATCTCTCTCTTTCAAACATTCTACTTATGGTTTGGTGTTCCATACCAACTGTACATTTGGCAATAGACAAAAATAAAAAACTCCTGCCCTCATCGATTTATGCCACTAACCTGATTCAATTCTCTCTAAAGGAGATTGTAGCAACCTCTCTCAATGTTCATTTCCAACCAGCATTCTCTTACTATTTCTCAGGAGAGCAGTGAAACTTTATCAAAGTCTACTTTGTAACGATGCCAAAAGCTGGCCTCTGAAAGCTAAAAGGAGAAGAGCTAGAATGTGGTAAGTGGGAGCTGGGCCCTAGCAACAGGACTGTGGTAGGCAGTGTGGAATAATGGAAGGACCATGGGTCTGAAGACCTCATTTTGGACTTAACAGTTGCCCAAACTTTACCTATATTCTCACACATTTATGTACCTTTAGGGTAAGGATAATCACTCATATTTGTCTCATCTGATAGTACCTATCACACAGCTCATGTTCAGGTGAGTCCCCAGGGCCCCCACTGTGCTATACTCTCCTTTCCCCGCCCAACTTCTCTACACCTTGGAATCAAGTCTTGTTTCTACCACTTCCTAGCCTTGAGGCTTTGGTAGGTTTCTTAACTCCTCTGACTGAGTTTGTTTCATCTTTCCTAAAAGAGATAATACATGCTTCATAGCTTTGTTGTACAGATCAAATAAAATAACAGATATGAAATATTTTACAGCCTATAAGGTGCTGTGAAAATGTTAAGATGGGGCCAGGTGCAGTGGCTCATGCCTATAATCACAGCACTTTGGGAGGCCAAGGCAGGCCGATTGCCTGAGCTCAGGAGTTAGAGACTAGTCTAGGCAACATAGCGAAACCCCATCTCCACAAAAATAACAAAAAATAAATAAAATTAGCCAGACATAGTGGCACACGCCTGTAGTCCCAGGGGGACTGAGGCAGAAAGATTGCTTGAGCCCAGGAGGTAAAGCCCTGTGAGCCATGTTCATGCCATTGTACTTCAGCCTGGGTGACAGAGCCAGACCCCATCTCTAAGAAAAAAAAAAAAAAACAGTAAGGTGGTTTTATCAGATTAGTCAAGAAATGTCAAAAGGCACACAATTTTTATTACATCCATGAACCATGCCTCCAACTAGATCATGTGGTATATATAGTTCCAGGCCTATTTAAAGACCCACATTTGCTTAGGTTCAGGTCATCTGAACACTGATTAAAGTTAACATTAGGAAAGACAAAAACCTAACCTTTATCTGTGTTTGATACAAAGACCAGTAGCAATTACATCACTTGAATGTAGTTAGATTTTATTTGGCTTTGGTATTTTGGTGACGTTCCCAAATGAATGCCCAGGAATAATTACAGCAGACTGGCTTTGGCAGAGGAAGTATAAAAGGCAATTAGTAAAATGTAACAAACTTAAATGATAACTGAATCTACATCCCCTCCAGCCATTTCCAAGTATAAGCTATATAAATCTGTGTCCCATATTCACCAAAGGAAATGTTTTTGAGGGAATCAAGCAGCAAGGATCTAGTGATCCCTTATGGTAGCCCAGCTATGTGCTTAGGGGCAGGATATGGTGGTAAATATAAAATCCTAAAAGCCTGCTTTCCAGGAGCTCATATTCTGGTTGGGTCTACAAAACAGAAAAATTAAGTTTTTTGTTAGAAGAAATGAAACAATCTAAGACAAAATAGCATCAGGCGTCAAATAGTGTGGAGCAAAAGGCATTCCAGAAAAGTGGAGATCAACGTGGGCTAGGCCTTGAAGGGTCAGCTTAAGAAAGACAGAGGAAGAAGGCAGGGAGATCTTGCCTATGTTGGGAAAGTAAGGGCAGGAGCCTCTGAGTTGGAAATAACATATCAGGTGTTGTGCACGGTGCCACGTAAGACTGCTGAGATATGATAGAGCCAGATTATAGATGTCCCTGAAGGCCTGGCAAAGGAGACTGGATTGTATATGGTAAGCAGTGGTGACTCATTTTGAGTTCTTGAGCCAGGAGACTGCTGAGAAAGTAGTATGTTAAAAAGCAGGCTGCAGGGTGAATTAGAACAGAGACAGACAAGTACTACCAGAAGTTGTAGCTTTTATTGTTTGTTAACTTTCATTGTAAGACGTGGTGGTAGTCATGGAAGAGGATGATTGAAAACAAGATATGGCCAAAGAAAAGAGAACAATAACAACACTGGGGCTCAGAAGGTCAGATTACCTCTTATTCAGTCAGTCAGAACTCTGGCATCATAGGTGATTTTAGTGAAAAACATGTCTATTTGTTGGAAACAAATTTTTAACTTTAAATGGTTAGCTTATAGGCTTAAAATAAAAGTTCCCAGAGATGAATTGGTGAATGGCTTCTGAACTTGACCTGTTTGCAGCAGCAAGAATGTACAAGAATCTTCTCCAGGCCTTCTCAGAGCTGGAGGACGCAGCATTTGTGTTAATGTGACTGGGTTAAAATGAAAGCCTCTGTTGTCTCTGAAAAGAAATTGAGGAAGTACTGTTAAAAGATGATGAGATCAGCCGGGCATGGTGGCTCACGCCCATAATCCCAGCACTTTGAGAGGCTGAGGCGGGCGGATCACTTGAGGTCAGGGGTTCAAAACCAGCCTGGCCAACATGGTAAAACCCCAGCCAGGTGTGGTGGCATACAACTGTAATCCCAGCTACTCCAGAGATTGAGGCAGGAGAATCGCTTGAACCTGGGAGGTGGAGGTTGCAGTGAGACAAAATGTCTATTGTGAGACAAAATGTAATGTAATGTAAAAGTGAGACAAAAATGTCTATTGTGATTTGAACATATAGGCCTATAATGATGGTAAAGCTATGTGATTCTGAGCAAGTTACTTAAACTCTCTGAGAAGCTTTAGAACTTCTCATTTATAATATAGTAATGCTAATTACTACCTACTTCATAGGGTTTTTATAAGGGTTAAATGTATATCAACATAAAGTTTCTAGCTCACAGCAGGTAATCGCACCACTGCACACCAGCCTGGGCAAGAGAGCGAGATGAAAGAAAGAAAAAAGACAGAAAAGACGGAAGGAAGGAAGGAAGGAAGGAAGGAAGGAAGGAAGGAAGGAAGGAAGGAAGGAAGGAAGGAAGGGAGGGAGGGGGGGGGGGAGGGAGATAGATGAGATCCGTGGAGGAAGGAAAAGAGACTTTATTTTCAGAGGAAGATACAATCTGTAGATTGGGGAGCGCAACTTCAGGGAAAGTCAGAAGTACAAGCCCCACAGAAGGGACAGGGAGCTGGGGTCAGCCACACATACATAATTGAGTTAGGTTGGGAAAATTCTGTGAATATTTATAAGAGGAATCAGGCACTATGCACAGTGGATAAACATGTATGTAACATGCATTTCATGTTCACTTTGGGGTGAGGTTTTAGTATTAAAATAAGGTGGAATTTGGCTCTTTACATCTAAAGGTGAACTGTAGGACACAAAGTTCGTGCACAGTCTTTGTAAGCTGGTTGAAACTGGCTCGAGGTCTGCAGCTATTTATCAGTAAAAAATGTTTATAAGTCAGGTCCTCTGTCAAATCAGAGCTGTGGCAGGACTGCAAGGCAGGGGCTTGGGATAGAGGGTGGAGGTCAGTGGATTCAATAGGTTGGCATCAGACAGTCTATCTTGGTCAGCTGGGAAATTTTCCAGCTGTAGTTGTTTCAGTAATGCTTTTTGGGAGCTGGTTTCTGCTTAACTACGGGGGAAAAGCTTGTGGCACTTAATAACACAGAAATACTTAACTAAGCCCTAATCCTGCAGGCCATGAGATTCTGTTTTTGGTGTGTCTCATTTTAGCCACAGGGAGTCCATTTTATCTGTCTGTTGGGGCATATTTTAACAGTACACAAGACAAACTGAGCAAAACACCAGTACAAAAAAGACTGTAAACTAAGGGGAAATTACTTGGAAGACAAGAGAAAAATATTGAAGTAGCAATGTGTTCTTAGTTACTCAGGAAACTGCTATTCACTTTGACGCACACATGCATCTCTTCCCCCCTTAAACTGCCTATGTGTGATTCGATAGTACAGTAGGGAAATTATATTTAACAGTAATTTATTGTCTATTTTTAAATATCTAGAAGAGAAAAATTGTAATGTTCCCAACACAAAGAAAATATAAATGTTTGAGGTGATGGATATCTCAATTACCCTGACTTGATCATTACACATTGTATACATGTATCAAAATATCACGTGTACCCCAAAAGTATGTACAACTATGATATATCAATTTTTAAAAATTTAGACAGGGTCAAAAATGTCTATTGTGACGTGAACATATTGGCCTATAATGATGGTAAAGCTGTGTGACTCTGAGCAAGTTACTTAAACTCTCTTGAGAAGCTTTAGAGCTTCTCATTTATAATATAGTAATGCTAATTCCTACCTACTTCACAGGGTTTTTGTAAGGGTTAAATGTATATCAACATAAAGTTTCTAGCACACAGCAGGTAACTGGTAAATGTTAATATCCTTATCATTAGAGGGGATAGGTCAACTTAGTGTTGGAACTTAAACTTGCACTTGTTTAAAGGCAGCAAACATTCCCCCAGCTTGTTTAAGTAGTTGCTAATGTGTAGAATTTAACCCAGCCACATCAGCAGCTGCTAAAATAGCAGCCTGGGTTTCAGTTTACTTGACTACATACAACTGGGCTAAGGTTATGTTGGAGAAATGGTCAGTAACTAGTATAACGTATAACTGGTCCTGGGGAGATGGCATATTTTTAACCTTGAAAAGTCGACTCATTCTTTTCTTTGTTATATAAGATAATCCCACTTCTTTTTTTTTTTTTTTTTTTTTTTTTTTTGTGAGATTTAGTTTCGCTCTTGTTGCCCAGGCTGGAGTGCAATGATGCGATCTCGGCTCACTGCAACCTCCACCTCCCAGGTTCAACCGATTCTCCTGCCTCAGCCTCCCAAGTAGCTGAGATTACAGGTGCCTGCCACCATGCCCAGCTTATTTTTGTATTTTTAGTAGAGACCGGGTTTCACCATGTTGGCCAAGCTGGTCTTGAACTCCTGACCTCAGGTGATCCATCCACCTGGGCCTCCCAAAGTGCTGGGATTACAGGTGTAAGCCACTGCGCCCAGCCAAGATAATCCTACTTTCTAGGAATAAAGTGAGCCCACTCCTAAGGGTGATGTGACTCCAGTTTAACGCATTCATCTTCATCTCTGTATTTCCCCATGGACCTTGATTATGGTGTAGCTTCACTTGGAAAAGCCCAAGAAGGAATGAAAGATACCACATGGGAGGCATTGGCAATGAGAGCTGTTTATTGCCATTCACCTGCAAACACTGTGCCGCCTGTTCATGCGTATCAGATACACAAACATTCTTCTTTTTTTTTTTTTCAGTTACCTTCAACCTTTAATTTTTTTTTTTATACTTTAAGTTCTAGGGTACATGTGCACAACATGCAGGTTTGTTACATATGTATGCATGTGCCATGTTGGTGTGCTGCACCCATTAACTCGTCATTTACATTAGATATATCTCCTAATGCTATCCCTCCCCACTCCCCCAACCCCACAACAGGCCCCGGTGTGTGATGTTCCCCAGCCTGTGTCCAAGTGTTCTCATTGTTCAATTCCCACCTATGGGTGAGAACATGTGGTGTTTCGTTTTCTGCCCTTATGATAGTTTGCTCAGAATGATAGTTTCCAGCTTCATCCATGTCCCTACAAAGGACAGGAACTCATCCTTTTTATGGCTGCATAGTATTCCATGGTGTATATGTGCCACATTTTCTTAATCCAGTCTATCATCGATGGACATTTGGGTTGGTTCCAAGTCTTTGCTACTGTGAATAGTACCACAATAAACATACATATACATGTGTCTTTATAGCAGCATGATTTATAATCCTTTGGATATATACCCAGTAATGGGATGGCTGGGTCAAATGGTATTTATAGTTCTAGATCGTTGAGGAATTGCCACACTGTCTTCCACAGTGGTTGAACTGGTTTACACTCCCACTAACAGTGTAAAAACTTTCCTATTTCTCCACATCCTCTCCAGCATCTGTAGTTTCCTGATTTTTTAATGATTGCCGTTCTAACTGTTGTGAGATGGTATCTCATTGTGGTTTTGATTTGCATTTCTCTGGTAGCCAGTGATGATGAGCATTTTCATGTGTCTGTTGGCTGCATAAATGTCTTCTTTTGAGAAGTGTCTGTTCATATCCTTTGCCCACTTTTTGATGGGGTTGTTTGAATTTTTTCCTGTAAATTTGTTTAAGTTCTTTGTAGATTCTGGATATTAGCCCTTTGTCAGATGGGTATATTGCAAAAATTTTCTCCCATTCTATAGGTTGCCTGTGCACTCTGATGGTAGTTTCTCTTGCAGTGCAGAAGCTCTTTAGTTTAATTAGATCCCATTTGTCTATTTTGGCTTTTGTCGCCATTGCTTTTGGTATTTTAGACATGAAGTCCTTGCCCGTGCCTATGTCCTGAATGGTATTGCCTAGGTTTTCCTCTAGGGTTTGTATGGTTTTAGGTCTGACATTTAAGTCTTTAATCCATCTTGAATTAATTTTTGTGTAAGGTGTAAGGAAGGGATCCAGTTTCAGCTTTCTACATGTGGCTAGCCAGTTTTCCCAGCACCATTTATTAAATAGAGAATCCTTTCCCCATTTCTTGTTTTTGTCAGGTTTGTCAAAGATCAGATGGTTGTAGATGTATGGTATTATTTCTGAGGGCTCTGTTCTGTTCCATTGGTCTATATCTCTGTTATGATACCAGTACCATGCTGTTTTGGTTACTGTGCCTTGTAGTAGAGTTTGAAGTCAGCATGATGCCTCCAGCTTTGTTCTTTTGGCTTATGATTGTCTTGGTATGTGGGCTTTTTATTCCATATGAACTTTAAAGTAGTTTTTTCCAATTCTGTGAAGAAAGTCATTGGTAACTTGATGGGGATGGCATTGAATCTATAAATTACCTTGGGCAGTATGGTCATTTTCACAATATTGACTCTTCCTATCCATGAGCATGGAATGTTCTTCCATTTGTTTGTGTCCTCTTTTATTTCACTGAGCAGTGGTTTGTAATTCTCCTTGAAGAGGTCCTTTACATCCCTTGTAAGTTGGATTCCTAGGTATTTTATTCTCTTTGAAGCAGTTGTGAATGGGAGTTCATTCATGATTTGGCTCTCTGTTTGTCTGTTATTGGTGTATAGGAAAGCTTGTGATTTTTGCACATTGATTTTGTATCCTGAGACTGCTGAAGTTGCTTATCAGCTTAAGGAGATTTTGGGCTGAGACAATGGGGTTTTCTAAATATACAATCATGTCATCTGCAAACAGGGACAATTTGACTTCCTCTTTTCCTAATTGAATACCCTTTATTTCTTTCTCCTGCCTGATTGCCCTGGCCAGAACTTCCAACACTATGTTGAATAGGAGTGGTGAGAGAGTGTATCCCTGTCTTGTGCCAGTTTTCAAAGGGAATGCTTCCAGGTTTTGCCCATTCAGTGTGATATTGGCTGTGGGTTTGTCATAAATAGCTTCTATTATTTTGAGATACGTCCCATCAATACCGAATTTATTGAGAGTTTTTAGCATGAAGGGCTGTTGAATTTTGTCAAAGACCTTTTCTGCATCTATTGAGATAATCATGTGGTTTTTGTCTTTGGATCTGTTTATATGATGGATTATGTTTATTGATTTGTGTATGTTGAACCAGCCTTGCATCCCAGGGATGAAGCCCACTTGATCATGGTGGATAAGCTTTCTGATATAGTGCTGGATTCGGTTTGCCATATTTTATTGAGGATTTTTGCATCGATGTTCATCAGGGATGTTGGTCTAAAATCCTCTTTTTTGTTGTGTCTCTGCCAGGCTTTGGTATCAGGATGATGCTGGCCTCATAAAATGAGTTAGGGAGGATTCCCTCTTTTTCTATTGATTGGAATAGTTTCAGAAGGAATCGTACCAGCCCCTCTTTGTACCTCTGGTAGAATTTGGCTGTGAATCCGTCTGGTTCTGGACTTTTTTTGGTTGGTAGGCTCTTAATTATTGCCTCAATTACAGAGCCTGTTATTGGTCTGTTCAGGGATTCAGCTTCTTCCTGGTTTAGTCTTGGGAGAGTGTGTGTGTCCAGGAATTTATCCATTTCTTCTAGATTTTCTGGTTTATTTGCATAGATTTGTTTATAGTATTCCCTGATGGTAGTTTGTATCTCTGTGAGATCAGTGGTGATATCCCCTTTATCATTTTTTATTGCATCTATTTGATTCTTCTCTCTTTTCTTCTTTATTAGTCTTGCTAGCAGTCTATCAATTTTGTTGATCTTTTCAAAAAACCAGCTCCTGGGTTCATTGATTTTTTGAAGGGTTTTTAGTGTCTCTATCTCCTTCAATTCTGCTCTGTTCTTAGTTATTTCTTGCCTTCTGCTAGCTTTTGAATGTGTTTGCTCTTGTCTCTCTAGTTGTTTAATTGTGATGTTAGGGTGTCAATTTTAGATCTTTCCAGCTTTCTCTTGTGGACATTTAGTGCTATAAATTTCCCTCTACACACTGCTTTAAATGTGTCCCAGAGATTCTGGTATGTTGTATCTTTGTTCTCATTGGTTTCAAAGAACATCTTTATTTCTGCCTTCATTTCGTTATGTACCCAGTAGTCATTCAGGAGCAGGTTGTTCAGTTTCCATGTAGTTGAGTGGTTTTGAGTGAGTTTCTTAATCCTGAGTTCTAGTTTGATTGCACTGTGGTCTGAGAGACAGTTTGTTATAATTTCTGTTATTTTACATTTGCTGAAGTGTGCTTTATTTCCAACTATGTGGTCAGTTTTGGAATAAGTGTGATGTGGTGCTGAGAAAAATGTATATTCTGTTGATTTGGGGTGGAGAGTTCTGTAGATGTCTATTAGGGTTGCTTGGTGCAGAGCTGAGTTCAATTTCTGGATATCCTTGTTAACTTTCTGTCTTGTTGATCTGTCTCATGTTGACAGTGAGGTGTTAAAGTCTCCCATTATTACTGTGTGGGAGTCTAAGTCTCTTTGTAGGTCTCTAAGGACTTGCTTTATGAATCTGGTGCTCCTGTATTGGGTGCATATATATTTAGGATAGTTAGCTCTTCTTGTTGTATTGATCACTTTACCATTATGTAACAGCTTTCTTTGTCTCTTCTGATCTTCATTGGTTTAAAGTCTGTTTTCTCAGAGACTAGGATTGCAACCCCTGCCTTTTTTTTGTTTTCCATTTGCTTGGTAGATCTTCCTCCATCCCTTTATTTTGAGCCTATGTCTGTCTCTGCATGTGAGATGGGTCTCCTGAATACAGCAAACTGATGGGTCTTGACTCTTTATGCAATTTGCCAGTCTGTGTCTTTTAATTGGAGCATTTAGCCCATTAACATTTAAGATTGATATTGTTATGTGTGAATATGATCCTGTCATTATGATGTTAGCTGGTTATTTTGCTCGTTAGTTGATGCAGTTTCTTCCTGGCATTGATGGTCTTTACAATTTGGCATGTTTTTGCAGTGGCTGGTACTGGTTGTTCCTTTCCATGTTTAGTGCTTCCTTCAGGAGCTCTTGTAAGGCAGGCCTGGTGGTGACAAAATCTCTTAGCATTTGCTTGTCTGTAAAGGATTTTATTTCTCCTTCACTTATGAAACTTAGTTTGGCTGGCTATGAAATTCTGGGTTTAAAATTCTTTTCTTTAAGAATGTTGAATATTGGCCCCCACTCTCTTCTAGCTTGTAGAGTTTCTGCTGAGAGATCCACTGTTAGTCTGATGGGTTTCCCTTTGTGGGTAACCCGACCTTTCTCTCTGGCTGCCCTTAACATTTTTTCCTTCATTTCAACTTTGGTGAATCTGACAATTATGTGTCTTGGAGTTGTTCTTCTCGAGGCGTACCTTTGTGGTATTTCCTGAATTTGAATGTTGGCCTCCCTTGCTAGGTTGGGGAAGTTCTCCTGAATAATATCCTGCAGAGTGTTTTCCAACTTGGTTCCATTCTCCCCATCACTTTCAGGTATACCAATCAGATGTAGATTTGGTCTTTTCACATAGTCCCATATTTCTTGGAGACTTTGTTCATTTCTTTTTACTCTTTTTTCTCTAAACTTCTCACTTCATTTCATTCATTTGATCTTCAATCACTGATACCCTTTCTTCCAGTTGATCAAATCAGTTCCTGAAGCATTTGCGTGCGGCATGTAGTTCTCATGCCATGGTTTTCAGCTGCATCGGGTAATTTAAGGTCTTCTCTATGCTGTTTATTCTAGTTAGCCATTCGTCCCATCTTTTTTCAAAGTTTTTAGCTTCTTTGTGATGGGTTCTAACATCCTCCTTTAGCTGAGAGAAGTTTGTGATTACTGATCTTCTGAAGCCTTCTGCTCTCAACTCGTCAGAGTCATTCTCCACCCAGCTTTGTTCTGTTGCTGGTGAGGAGCTGCATTCCTTTGGAGGAGAAGAGGTGCTCCGATTTTTAGAATTTTCAGCTTTTCTGCTCTGGTTTCTCCCATCTTTGTGGTTTTATCTGCCTTTGGTCTTTGATGATGGTGACATACAGATGGGGTTTTGGTGTGGATGTCCTTTCTGTTTGTTAGTTTTCCTTCTAACAGTCAGGACCCTCAGCTGTAGGTCTGTTGGAGTTTGCTGGAGGTCCACTCCAGACTCTGTTTGCCTAGGTATCACCATCAGAGGCTGCAGAACTGCAAATATTGCAGAATGACAGATGTTGCTGCCTGATCGTTCCCCTGGAAGCTTCGTCTCAGAGGGGCACCTGACCGTATGAGGTGTCAGTCAGCCCCTACTGGGAGGTGCCTCCCAGTTAGGCTACTCGGGGGTCGGGGACCCACTTGAGGAGGCAGTCTGTCCATTCTCAGATCTCAGACTCCGTGCTGGGAGAACCACTACTCTCCTCAAAGCTGTCAGACAGGGACGTTTAAGTCTGCAGAAGTGTCTGCTGCCTTTTATTCAGCTATGCACTGCCCCCAGAGGTGGAGTCTACAGAGGCAGGCAGGCCTCCTTGAGCTGCAGTGGGCTCCACCCAGCTCGCGCTTCCCACGCTTAGTTTACCTACTCAAGCCTCAGCAATGGTGGGTGCCCTTCCCCAACCTCGCTGCTGCCTTGCAGTTGGATCTCAGACTGCTGTGCTTGCAGTGAGCAAGTCTCTGTGGGTGTGGGACCCTTCGAGCCAGGCACAGGATATAACCTCCTGGTGTGCCGTTTGCTAAGACCGTTGGAAAAGCGCAGTATTAGGGTGGGAGTGACCCGATTTTCCAGGCGCTGTCTGTCACAGCTTCCCTTGGCTAGGAAAGGGAATTCCCCGATGCTTTGCACTTCCCAGGTGAGGTGATGCCTCGCCCTGCTTTGGCTCACAGTCCGTGGCCTGCAACCACTGTCCTGCACCCACTGTCCAACAAGCCCCAGTGAGATGAACCCAGTACCACAGTTAGAAATGCAGAAATCACCCATCTTCTGTGTCGCTCACACTGGGAGCTGTAGACTGGAGCTGTTCCTAATTGGCCATCTTGGAACTTCCCCACAAACATTCTTCATTTACTTAAGGTACATGGAGAAATGATGACATGCTCACATTTTTGGAGAAATTCCCCTTCTACTTGGATGGGTTTCCTTCTTTGTTCAACAGGGCCAGAATTTTATCTAAAGGGAGTACAAAGGCCACGATGCCTTTTCCAGGTAAAATTCTGTATATCTTGTCCCCTTGCTCTTTATCACTTTTGTGGTTAAATGAATAAGTAAATAAAATGTGTTTTCATTATAAATAAATCATATAGAAAATACCAAATAAATCACTTGCTGCAATTAAATGGTTGGAGATCATTGGCTCTAAGGTGCCACACTATTCTTCACAGTAATTTAGCAATGAGCCTACTGTGGCCTCTCCATCAAAACAGAATCGAGTTACAATATTGCCTTATCTTTCTATGGCTTCTCTGTGACAAGTTTGGGTGACTGCACAGATTTTAATTAGTGTCAGTAGGTAGAGCTGTCACTCTGAGGCAACAGGATTGAACCCTAGTCTGCTTGGGTGAGATTAAGGGTAAGTAGTAGCAGCAAACTTTGTCATGTTAACCCACCTAAAAAATATTCAGCCCTTCATACCCATTGGCTGGAAATCTCCAGCTCCTTAATCTCAGTTCTTCATATTCCAAGAATCTAAGACTGCCTCTCTGGTAGAGCAATCTTGGTAGTGTTCAAGGCATCAACAAAATGGCAGGCTCTAAACTGATTCTGTGATGTTTTTGCAAATGGCAAGATGCCTTTTATTAGATAGCCTCCATAGGGGTTCTGGATCTTTAATTACTTGATCATATTTACAACTCTGTCTTTATAATAATACTGGCCTTCACCTTTTCAAGGCCCAGTATCCTGGCAAAAACATCAATTTGGACATATTATGGAATAGGGTGGAGATGAGAATGCCATATCTGAGTGTGGTACAATTATTTCAGAATTGTTGTAAATATGCTGGAACATTTTGTGAGACGAGGTAAATGACAGTACAGAACTGGTTGAGACAAGAAAATTGGAAAATGGTTGGAGCCAAAAGTGAAAAGGAGCTAGAAAGGAATAAGGCAGGAAGCAAGGAATAAAAACAACTTGGGTCTGCTTAGCCATTAGCTGATGCAGGGAAAAAAACAACATGGGTCAGGATAACAGTCCCCTTTCTCCCCCCAAAATATATTTTAACAGGGGCCAGAATGACACTGCTTATAAGTCCATAAGCAGCCTAATAGTGGACTCATTTGATCTAGGCATATAATGATATTTTTATCTTAGTATATAATGAGTGGTAATTAAGCTGTCACTGGCACTGGGAAAAGATCAAAATGTGAGTGTGCAGATTTTTTTCTTCATTCCTCACCCCATAATGGCAGATGTTAGGAGATATTTTGCTGCACCTCTCTATTCTTTGACTCATCATCCTACTCACTATTCCTGCTTTCTTACTGGTGGTATCTTGGCCTTTAAATGAAGCTGTTTCCTTTGGACCCTAGTGATCCTTAGAGTTCAGAGGAAACAGGCTATGTAATATAGTCAGCAATATCACATTCATCTCATTCTCAACTAATTTTAAAAAGTACTTACCTAAAGTATCAAAAAGCTACAGAGCACATTTTAAGGTGAGCTGTAGTCTTATTTCTTCACAAAGAATGTTTTGAGTTGATATGACAATGTATCATAAGTGACAACAGAATGCATGATCCACAGAATATTTATGTAAAACTGACTATAACTCTTCTAGGCTCCAAAGGTCTGATTTCTTTCAAAGTAGCTGATGACATTAAGCACTCTTATATTCATTATTTCTCTCATCTGAGCCCCCGACAGCCCTGTTAAGTAGAAATGACAGGGATCTTCATCTTTATTTTACAGGGCCACATACTAAGGTGATAAAGCCATAACTTGAACCCAGAGCCCCTGATTCCTAGTCTAACATTCCTCTCACTACAGTGTTGACTCTTGTGACTTATCCTGAGTTGACTGATCTTCCTAAAGTGCCACTATGATCATGTCACTCCCTTACTTTAAAATGTATTGAAGAAAGGATACTACTCAAGGCCTTTAGAGCCTATCAGAGCCCAGGAAAGTAATATTATATTATTACTTCCCTTGTCCTTAGTTTTCTCATCTGTAAATTGAGATGATAATTATTTTCCTCTCACAGTGTAATGATTTTCAAGTGGTAGGATGGATATGATAGTTTTTTTAAACTGTAATGCCCTCTATAGTCCTGTTACCATATTCACTTATAAATTCCTTAACTTTAGTTAGAAGTAGCATTGGAAAAAATAAAATGTATGACTTTCTAAGATGTGCAAAACGCTGTGCATAGATAAGACACTATTGTGTTCTCTTGGTAAGTTTGAACCAATAAAAGTACCTCAAATAAATGCCAACTCTCAATTACAGATGTTCGTCAAGTTCAGAACCTACTGCAACCTCTTCTCTCTCTCTGTCTTTTTTTTTTTTTTTTTTTGTTTGAGACAGAGTCTTACTCTGTCTCCCAGGCTGGAGTGCAGTGGTGCAATCTCGGTTCACTGCAACCTCTGCCTCCCGAGATCAAGCGAGTCTCCTGGCTCAGCCTCCCGAGTAGCTGGAATTACAGGTGCCCACCACTATGCCCAGCTAATTTTTGTATTTTTAGTAGAGACACGGTTTTGCCATAATGGCCAGACTGATCTCAAACTCCTGACCTCAGGTGATCCACCCACCTCGGCCTCCCAAAGTGCTGCGATTACAAGCATGAGCCACTGCACCCAGCCATTACTTTTCTTTTAAAGGATGTTTTATATGTGAAGAGTTCAACTTGATTGTATAGAGAAGCATATAATGAGTTGAAGATTGCCCTACCGGTCTTGGGGTGAGTCAGTCCACCTTGATGGCCCCACCAAAGACTGAACCCTAGCTCTCAGCCCAGGCATCTCAGAAGCCTGTGATTGAATAGCAGGACCAGGAGCTTTGTACTAACTCAGTGTTAGGTTTGAATCCTGATTCCCCTCCTGCTAGGCAGGTGGGCCTGAAAGAGTCACTTAACTTTTACTGAGTCTCAGTTTCTTTATATATTAAAGGAGATAATAATAACTATCTTGTAAGACCATTGTTTGAGTTAAAGTAATAAATATATTTAAAGTGCTTAGTAGAGGATCACTCAATAAATGTTAATCTTTCCTTCCCATATGGTGGACCTATAGTGTAACCAGGTGAGCTTGTGGATGGATCCTTGTAGAATCCCCCACTCCCCCACTCTGGGAGAAAGTTTTCCTGGGAGCATGTCTTTAAAATGGGGCAGGTTACCTACATCCTATCTGAATACTAATGCTAGCACAATTATAGATATACATGTGTAGCACAGACATCATTTTTAACAGCTGTGTTTAGTTAAGTAACAGATTTAGAAAGTGCAGACTTTAATCTATGTTTTCTCCTGAGATTTCATCACCATCTGATTTCTTTTTTTCTTGCTAAAAAGTATAATTGTAGCTTGATTCCCCCCACCCCCACCCCCGTTATTTTCCCAAGAAATAGGGGCCTTTTTAAAAATTTGAGTAAGAAGCTGGATAAGCATTTCAAAGACATGAGGACAGTGGATACCTGAAGAGGTAAGAAGTTGAGGACTTTAAAGTAAAAGCTCTAATGACTAACATCTTTTTTCAGAAGGTCCTGCTTCCACCATTTCTGCAAGGAACAGATGACTCTAAAGATATCACATCAAGGTCTGCTTTCTCCTTGTTGCATAACTGGATGGAGTAATAACCAAGATTGAAACTGTCATTGGTTAAAGGAGACTAGATGGAGCAGGTCATGGAAATTGAGGTGTTTCTTTCTTTCCCCAAGGAGGGGCTGGAGAAAAAAGTAGCAGAGACTTTTGTCATCAGCTTTCAGGGGCAGAAAATATTGGTTCCTCTCTTCTCTGACCTCCCTCTCCACCTAAAAACCTGAATGGATTGTGGATTCTACTTCAGGCTGTTTTGAGTTTTGATAGAATAAATTTATTAGGATGTTGGGGAAAGGCAAAGTATGGTCTTCCAGGATAGCCCTGGTGGGGAGAGGCTAGAAGATGGTGGGATTAAAAAGTAGGATTATACTAGGGCCATGTAAAACCATCCACACTGTAGCCCTGGAGGAGCTTGACTGCATGGCAGAAGGCAAGGTTTTTCAATTTATCCTAAACCATGTCCCACAATGTTCCACAGCTCTGTCTCCATTCAGCAAACATTTACAGATACTATATAGGCTGTAGAAACTTTACCATTCCCATTGCTTTTGGCACCACAAAATGTCTTAGAGATCAACAGAAAAGATGAATGAAGGACCAGATTGCCCCATTCAGGTATGTTCTCCCTATTCAGGTAGTTCTGTTTAGTTGCTTTGAGCACTGGTTTCTGTGTCCTCCTCCTTGAATTACCACAAGATCCTGGGGATTCCACTTCACAATTTAAGTGTGTCCTATCGGGAATTCTTTAAAGGGTACTCTGAGGGTGAGGAGGGAGAAGAAGATAAGAACTACCATTTTTATGGACACACACTGAGTCAGGTACTGTACTTCTTTACACACACACACACACACACACAGAGTGTTAAATTTTATTTGTATGTAAAAATTGTATAACTATGTAAGCCTATGAGGTAACTATTATTTTTATTAGGCAGATAAGGAAACTGGAGCTTGGAGAGTTTCAGTGATTTATCCAGCATCACATAGCTACTAAGTGGAAGACAGAGACCAGAAAGCAGCCTAGTGATTTCATTCAATACTGATTAATTTCTTTTTCTCCCCACCCTCACCCCTACCCAGCTCCAAAAGAAGATAGCACTAGTTAAATATTAGCTATTATCATTTTCACTATTATTATTATATTATGTACCATGTGCCTTTGGAACCAAAATAGGTGTAGAGGGAAAGAAACTAAACTACTAAACCCTGTATTAGACACTGAGAGAATGTTTAGCAGTAACAGGTAGCTACTTTTGGACAATATCCCTAAGGTTGATTTAAGACTTTCTATTCCACAGCCCAGATTTATACAGCTGAAATCAGGGATTTCAAACTAACCGATTCTGATGTTAGCCACCACCACCACCTTCATGCTGGAGCCATTCCCTAGGCCAAAACTACCTCGGTACTGTCAGTACCCAAGTTCAAGACTTGAAGATCACGACCAGTCATGAGATACTGGGTGGCTGAGGCAAAGTTCATTTGTTGTCTTAGAAACCCAGAGCAGCCATATGCCACTAAATAAATTTATGAAATCAACTTTATAAGACATATTGATTATAAATATACTAAAATATAACCGATTTGATAAAGGTATAGAGTATGCAGATGTGTGGGACGATAGAATGTTATATAACAGGACTGGAACCGCATTGCTAGGCTAAAAACAGGTTCTTTTATTCTCTATGCCTTTATTTTTTTAACATATGCAACAATTTAATCTTTGATGATTAAAAGGGTTACATAGAATTAAAATGTATTGCTATAAGCTATTGTAAATATCAGTTTACTGTTTAGCAGGTTCTTATTTTCATAAATAAAAAACTGAAGCTGGGAAACTACCACAAGACCAAAACATTAATTTTTATAAGCAAAGGTCAATTCTTTGAACAAAGTCTACCCCATTGTGCTATGACTGATAGTTAATAAGTAATCTTACAAATTTTTCTTTATACATAAAGAACAAACATGGGAAAATCTGGGCTATAATCCTTGACAAGATATTTCTTACACCACTTCTTGCCTACAGGGTTAAAAAGTACTAGTATGGTTGCACATCACGCAATACTGACTTTGCAAAAAGGATTCATATAACTGTATATAGATTCTCCAAGTTGGAAAACTGAAAAACCTAATTTCAAAAATATAAGTAGGCACTCAACATATGTATCAATATGCCAATGACAAAAAAGAAACATACATATCTATTTACTTTCTATCTCCAGACACAGCAAAGATAAACTAGTTTCGTAATGCTTTCTGCCCACTGTAGGTATTGTTCACAGATTAAATAAAACTTTTCCAGGAAAATATGCCATATACATGAAGCCAATCAGATATACTTCCCAGATATTTAGGAAAATCCAATATAGAGAAGGGAACGAAGAATGGGTGAATTCACAAAGTAATAAGATATCATAAATCATCTAAAATGAGTAAGAACTAGAATTCAACTACAAAATTCAAATAAGGTTAAGTGATAACCAGAAAAGGTCATACAAAGTAAATCCATTTAATACAGAGACCAAATGTTATAATACATAGTGGGAATAAAAAGCTTGATTTGAGGCTGGGTGCGGTGGCTCACACCTGTAATTCCAACGCTTTGGGAGGCTGAGGCAGGCGAATCACAAGGTCAAGAGATCTAGACCATCCTGGCCAACATGGTGAAACCCCGTCTCTACTAAAAATACAAAAATTAGCTGGGTGTGGTGGTGCGCACCTGTAGTCTCAGCTACTCAGGAGGCTGAGGCAGGAGAATTGCTTGAACCTGGGAGGCACAGGTTGCAGTGAGCTGAGATTGTGCCACTGCACTCTAGCCTGGAGACAGAGTAAGACTACATTTCAAACAAAAACAAAAAGCAAAAAAAAATAAAAGTTTGATTCGGACATTCCCTTGAAAAACTTAGTTTATCTTATATGTAATACAATTCAGGTTATAATGAAAACTATGTGCTTTTTCTTAGAACATAGAGCAAATTAAATGTTGCTCTTCTGGCAAAACTTTTTCCAACACATTGTATGCTAGCCCAATTCAAAATCATTTGATTTTCACAGGGCGATCTTAAAGGTTTTGTTTTCAAAACTCTCAAAGTTTACATTAAGCTTCCCAAATTCCTCTCTTAATGCTTTAATTTTCAAATCATTCTCTTTTTAATGCCTATAACTCAAAGGCATTATTGGTCATTTACTTTTTAACTGGTCTGGTGAATACTATAATATCCAAATATCACCTCAGAAGCTTAACATACAAACAAATTACAAGTCATGACAGTTGCACACACTAAATGAAGAGGGGTTTATGAACGGGTAATTTTGTAAGTGGTACAAGAGTGAATATTTTGCTTCCCTACACAATTTCTCCTGCAACCTCATAGCGGCAGAAATTTGGATAACAAATTCATAGCCAATGAGAAACCCCTGTGTGTGTATTTATATTACCTGTGTATATAACAATAGGGGATATGTCTTGGTTTGAATATCTTAGGGTGGTATGTAAAGTGTATATTGATCAGGACCACATTTATAAATAATTTTTTATAGTATAATACTGTACCAAGGTTGTCAGGGAGTTCCTTTTCATATACAATCTCTCCAAGTACTGCAGTCCCTCATCTTTCAGTAACTCCAATGGAAAATGGTGCAGATTCCTATAATTTAAGGACAAATTCTTATGCTTTTCCAGCCTTGCCACAGAGATCGTCTTACAAAGTTCAGATGCCGTGACTGAATATATCCCATCAGATACATTGCAGCACTACATCTTGTCAAAATTGGTCCGTTTCTCAGTGCCGGCAGAGCCAGTGCTCTGGAGCTCAAGCGGCACTGGAAGGCCTCTTTGTCTTTATTTCTTTATAGTTTCTTTTCATAGTGTTGGCACTTGATTTTCCTTTTAATTTTCAGGGTATGTTTGCACTTAATTGACACTGTGGCAGGTTCATTGCATGTTGTGTGCCTTCTGCATACCTTGATTGTAATCGAACCTGGGCTAGAAGGGAAATTGAAGAGTACAGCAGGCAATAAAATCCAGACAAGTAGAGTGTCATTTTATCCAGCTTTCAAATTCTGTACAGAGTCCTGGAGATATGTGGCAGAGCCTTCTGAAAGGAAACACTGGTGTTTTGTTTTTGTTTTTGTTTTGATGGGAAAGAGGTGGTGTCAAGGTGCTAAGGGCATGAACCCTCATCTACCTAGGCCAGTTTGCATGTATCTTAATTGCTTTGGAGACACTATCATGATTTTTGCTGAGAAAAAAAAAAACTATAGATGAGTTCTTTAAAATTTTCAAAAACCTACAGCATTCTTCCAGTGTCCTAAGCCTCTTCTTCCTGATAAAACTCTCCGTGCTTTATAAAAACATGCCCAACATGACTTGAGTCCATACAAAGGCCATGCTCCTTGTTGCTGTGGGCCATATTAAATGCTGTACTTTGTCTCAGAGTGTAGGAATGTCTTCTGTTTTTCTCATGCACATGGCTGGGTAGCCTGAGTGGGACCCAGTTTTATTAGCTTTGCTGTGTTTTCTTTTGTCTTTTTTAAAGCTCATTGAATTGGTTTAAGATTTGTACAAGTGATTTTCTTACTGCCACATAGAGTTAAAATTACCTAGTCCAGCTTCTCCATCCAGTGTTTAAACCTGTTCTTTTAATGTTGCTGAAGTTTTGCCCAGCCACTGCTTTAGTACTTCTAGTGATGGGAGCTCACTATTTTCCCTATGCCCTTTTCATAGCACCCATTTCATCTTTGGACAAATCTGTCAATCTATATGTTGAGCTACAAGTCTTCCTCCCTCACATTACTTTCCATTGTAGTCTAACTAAACACATTTCGTTTCACTCTTTTGCGATAGCCCTTTAGGTATTTGAAGACAGAAGGCACATTTCTTAAATTTTCTCAAAACATCAGTTTCAGGGAGGCTGGCCAAGATGGCCAACTAGAAGCAGCTAATGGTGCTGCTTTTATGGAGAGAAGAAGTGGCGAGTAGATAATAGCACCATTAACTGAAACATCCAGGTACATGCATTGGGATTTATCAGGGAAACAATCCAACCCACATAGAATGGAGAAAAGCAAGGCAGGATGACCATCCAGCCAGGAATGACATGGAGCCAAGGGAACCTCCCTCACCCAGGGAAGTGGTGAGTGAGTGAGCAACACTGAAGACCCATGCTTTTTTCATGGATCTTTGCAACCCTTGGGTCAGGAGATCCCTTAGTGAACCCACTCCACCAGGGCCTGCAGTGTGACACACAGAGCTATGTGGAGTCTTGGCAGAGCAGCTGCTCAGGCACACGCGGAGCCCTGGGAGCTTTCGCTATCTGGGCTTCCCAGCAAAAGAGACTGAAACTCCAGCAAACCTGGAGGTTAGACACCCCAAGACATACCCCTAGAAAAGGGACTGAATCCAGGAGGCTGAGCAGTGATGGTCTGCAGACCCCACTTCCATGGAACCTTGCGGATAAGACCCACTGGCTTGGAACTTTAACCAGCCACCAATAGCAGTGTTACACCTCCTTAAGACAGAGCTCCCAGGGGGAGGGCAAGCTGCCATCTTTGGTGTTGTTGCCTTCAGTGCAGCCACACTATGGTAAACCAGTCAGACTGCTTTTTTTACATGGGTCCCTCGCCCCACTTCTCACTGGGAGGGACCTCCTGACTGGGGTCACCAGCCACGCTTGCTGGGGTTTTCCAGCTGTCAGTGGTTCTGAGCGTCCCTGGGATGGAGCTCCCAAAGGAGGGATGGGTAGCCATCTTTGCTGTTCCAGTTGACTGACTAGTGCAGTGAACTGGCATGGTACAGCAGCCCTACAAAGAATCAGCCAGACTGCCTTTTCACATGGGTGGTGGATCCCATTTCTCTTCACTGGGCAGAATCTCCCAACCGAAGTCTACAACCACCCCTACTGCTGTGTTCAGGCCAGCAACAAGTCCATACCTACCTGGGATGGAGCTCCCAGAGAGAGGAACAGGCCGCCATCTTTGCTGTTTCATAGCCTTCACAGTCGATACTTTCAGGTGCTGGAAAATCTGAAGTGACAAGGGACTGGAGCAGACCCCCAGCATACTGCATCAGCCCTATTGAAAAGTGGCCAGACTGTTAATGTGGGTCCTCAATCCTGTATTTCCTCACTGGGTGAGTCCTCCCAGCCTGGGCCTCAAGCCACCCTCTGCTGGGCCTATCAAGCCAGTAGCAGCTCTGCAGCTCCCTGGGACAGAGCTCCCAGTGGGAGGGGTGGGTTGCCATCTTTGTTCTCTTGCAGCCCTCACTCTTGCTGTCTCCAGGCTTTGGAGAGTCCACGAGGACTAAAGACTGGTATGGACCCCTAGCACAGAGAACCCATATCAGAAAGTTAGAAAGATCTCAAATTAACAACCTTACATCACAACCAAAAGAACTATAGAAGCAAGAGCAAACCAACCACAAAGCTAGGAGAAGACAAGAAATAACCAAAATCAGAGCTGAAGGAGGTCAAGACACAAAAAACCATTCAAAAGAGAAATGTATACAGGGGTTGGTTTTTTGAAAAAAATTATTAAGATAGTGAAGCCACTAGCTAGACTAATAAATAATAAAAGAGAGAAGATACAAATAAACACAATGAGAAATGACAAAGAGGATGTTACCACTGACACCACAGAAATACAAACAACCATCAGAGACTACTACAAACACCTCTATGGACACAAACTGGAAAACCTAGAAGAGATGGATAAATTCCTGGACACATACATTCTCCCAAGACTGAACCAGGAAGAAATTTATTTTCTGAACAGAGAATTAGTAACAAGCTCCAAAACTGAATCAGTAATAAATAGCCTACCAACTGAAAAATTGCCCAGGACCAGACAGATTCACAGCCAAGTTCTTCAAGATGTACAAAGAAGAGCTGGTAATATTCCTACCAAAACTATTCCAAAAAATTGAGGGGGAGAGACACCTCCCTAACTCATTCTATGAAGCCAGCATCATCCTGATTCAAAAGCCTAGCAGAGACACAACAAAAAATAAAACTTTGGGCCAGGCATGGTGGTTCATGCCTGTAATCCCAGCACTTTGGGAGGCCGAGGCGGGCGGATCACTTGAGGTCAGGAGTTCACGACCAGCCTGACCAACATAGTGAAACCCCATCTCTAGTAAAAATACAAAAAAAATAAAAAATTAGCTGGGTGTGGTGGTGCATGCCTGTAGTCCCAGCTACTTGGGAGGCTGAGGCAAGAGAATTGCTTGAACCAGGGAGGCGGAGGTTGCAGTGAGCCAAGATTGTGCCACTGCACTCCAGCCTGGGCAACAGAGTGAGACTCCATCTTAAATAAATAAATAAATAAATAAATAAATAAATAAATAAATAAATCTTAGGACCAATAACCTTGATGAACTTGATGCATAAATCGTCAACACAATACTTGCAAACTGAATCCAGGAGCAATCAAAAAGCTAACACACCATGATCAACTAGACTTTTCCCTGGGATGCAAGGTAGGTTCAACATATGCAAATCAATAAATGTGATTCATCACATAAACACAACTAAAGACAAAAACCACATGATTATCTCAATAGATGCAGAAAAGGCTTTTGTTAAAATTCAGCATCCCTTCATGTTAAAAATTCTCAATAAACTTGGTATTAAAGGAACATACTTCAAAATAATAAGAGCCATCTATTACAGACCCACAGCCAACATCATACTGAATGGGCAAAAGCTGGAAGCATTTCCATTGAAGACTGACACAAGATAAGGATGTCCTCCCTCACTGTTTCTATTCAACATATTATTAGAAGTTCTGACCAGAGTAATCAAACAAGAGAAAGAAATAAAGGGCATCCAAATAGGAAGAGAGGAAGTCAAACTAACCGTATTTGCAAGTGACATGATTCTGTATCTAGAAAACCTCAGAGTCTCAGCCCAAAAACTCCTTCAGCTGATAACTTCAGCAAAGTCTCCGGATACAAAATCAATGTACAAAAATCACTAGCATTCCTATATGCTAACAACATCCAAGCTGAGAGCCAAATTAGGAACACAAACCCATTCATAATTGCCACAAAAAGAATAAAATACCTAAGAATACAGCTAACAAGGGAGGTGCAAGATCTCTACACTGAGAATTACAAAACACTGCTCAAAGAAATCAGAGATGACACAAACAAATGGAAAAATAGTCCATGCTCATGGATAGGAAGAATCAATATCATTAAAATAGCCATATTGCCCAAAGCAATTTATAGATTCAATGATATCAAATTACCAAGGACATTCTTCATAGAACTAGAAAAAAACTATTTTAAAATTCATATGGAACCAAAAAAAGAGCCCAAGTAGCCCAGGCAATCCTAAGCAAAAGGAGCAAAGCTGAAGGCACCAAGGTTACCCGACTTCAAACTATACTATAGGGATACAGTAACCAAAACAGGATGATACTGGTACAAAAACAGACACATAGACCAATGGGACAGAAAAGGGAGTCCAGAAGTAAGGCCTCTCACCTATAGCCATCTAATCTTCAACACGGTGGGTAAAAACAAGCAATGAGTAAAGGACTCCCTATTCTATAAATGTTGCTAACTGTCTAGTTATAGGCAGAAGATTGAAACTGGACACCTTCTTTACACCATATACAAAAATCAACTAAAGATGAATTAAAGACTTAAATGTAAAACCCAAAACTATAAAATCCCTGGAAGACAACGTAGGCAGTGCCATTTTGAACATAGGAACAGGAAAAGATTTCATGACAAAGATGCCAAAAGCAACTACAACAAAGCAAAATTTGATATATGGGACCTAGTTAAACTAAAGAGCTGCACAGCAAAAGAAACTATCAACAGAGTAAACAGACAAGCTACAGAATGGGAGAAAATTTTTACAAACTGTGCATCCAACAAAGGTCTAATATCCAGCATCTTTAAGGAACTTCAACACATTTACAAGAAAAAACAACCCCATTAAAAAGTGGGCAAAGGACATGAACAGACACTTTTCAAAAGAAGACAATCATATGAAAAAAAGCTCAGCATCACTGATCATTAGAGAAGTGCAAATTAAAACCACAATGGGATGCCATTTCATGCCAGTCAGAATAGCTCTTATTAAGAAGTCAAAAAATAACAGATGTTGGCGAGGTTGTAGAGAAAAATGAATGCTTATACACTGTTGGTGGGAGGGTAAATTAACTCAACCAATGTGAAAAGTAGTATGATAATTCCTCAAAGAGTTAAAAACAGACCTACCATTCAAGTCAATAATCCCATTGTGGCCAGAATTGGTGGGTTCTTGGTCTCACTAACTTGAAGAATGAGGCCGTGGACCCTCGCGGTGAGTGTTACAGTTCTTAAAGATGGTGTGTCCGGAGTTTGTTCCTTCAGACGTTCAGATGTGTCCGGAGCTTTCTCCTCCTGGTAGGTTCATGGTCTTGCTGTCAGGAGTGAAGTTGCAGACCTTCGTGGTGAGTGTTACAGCTCTTAAAGGCAGCACGTCTGGAGTTACTTGTTCCTCCCGGTGGGTTCGTGCTCTCGCTGGCTTCAGGAGTGAAGCTGCAGACCTTCGGGTGAGTGTTACAGCTCATAACTGGCAGCGTGGACCCAAAGAGTGAGCAGCAGCAAGATTTATTGCAAAGAGTGAAAGAAGAAAGCTTCCACAGTGTAGAAGGGAAGCCCAGGGTTGCCACTGCTGGCTCAGGCAGCCTGCTTTTATTCCCTTATGGGTCCCACCCACATCCTGCTGATTGGTCCATTTTACAGAGAGCTGATTGGTCCACTTTACAGAGCGCTGATTGGTCCAATTTGACAGAGTGGTGATTGGTACGTTTACAATCCTTGAGCTAGACACAGAGTCACAGAGTACTAATTAGCTAGATACAGAGACAGCTAGATACAGAGTACCAGTTGGTGTATTTACAAACCTTGAACTAGACACAGAGTGCTGACTGGTGCATTTACAATCCTTGAGCTAGACAGAGTCACAGAGTGTTAGTACTCCAAGTCTCCACTAGGTTAGCTAGATACAGAGTACCAATTGATGTATTCACAAACCTTGAGCTAGGCACAGAGTGCTGATTGGTGCATTTACAATCCTTGAGCTAGACACAGAGTGCTAGTTAGCTAGATACAGACTTAGCTAGATACAGAGTACCAATTGGTGCATTTACAAACCTTGAGTTAGACACAAAGTACTGATTGGTGTATTTACAAACCTTGAGCTAGACACAGAGTGCTGATTGGTGCACATACGATCCTCTGGCTAGATATAAAAGTTCTCCAAATCCCTATCCAGTTCAGGAGCCCAGCTGGCTTCACCCAGTGGATCCTGCACCAGGGCTGCAGGCAGAGCTGCCCGCCATCCGGATCCGCGCCTGCACTCTTCAGCACTTGGGCTGTGGATGGGACAGGGCGCCAGGGAGCAGGGGGCGGCACCCCTCTGGGAGGCTCAGGCCAGGCCAGCAGCCCACAGCAGGGGGAGGAGCTCAGACAGGGCGGGCTGCAGGCCCCAAGCCCTGCCCCTCCCGGAGGCAGCCAAACCCTGCCAGAATTTGAGTGCAGCGCCGGTAGGCCCGCACTGCTGGGGGACCCGGCACAACCGCGGCAGCTGCTGGCCCGGGTGCTAAGCCCCTCACTGCCCTGGGCCAGCGGTGCCCGCCGGCCGCTCCGTGTGCGGGGCCCGCCGCACCCGCGCCCGCCGGAACTCACACTGGCCTGGGAGCACAGCGTGCAGCCCCGGTTCCCGCCCGCGCTTCTCCCTCCACAGCTCCCGGCAAGCAGAGGGAGGGGGCTCCGGCCTCAGCCAGCCCAGAGAGGAGCCCCATGGTGCCCGGCAGACTGAAGGGCCCCTCAAGTGCCGCCAGAGTGGATGCTGAGGCCAAGGAGGCACTGAGAGTGAGGGCTGCTAGCACTTTGTCACCTATCACCATTACTGGATATATATAGAAAGGAATATAAATCGTTCTGTTATAAAGACACATGCATACATATGTTCATTGCAGCATTATTCACAATAGCAAAGACATGGGATCAACCCAAGTGCTCATCAGTAGCAGATAGGATAAAGAAAATGTGGTACATATACACCATGGAATACTATGTAGCCATAAAAAAGAACGAGGTCATGTCTTTTGCAGGAACATGGACAGAGCTGGAGGCCATTATCCTTAGCAATCTAATGCAGGAACAGAATACCAAATACCACTTGTTCTCACTTAGAAGTGGGAGCTACATGATGCGAATACATGGATGCAAATAGGGGAACAACAGACACTGGGGCTTACTTGAGGGTGGAGGGAGGGAGGAGGGAGAGAATCAGAAAAAGTAACGATTAAGTACTAATCTTTGTCCCTGGGTGACAAAATAAACTGTACAACAAACCCCCATGGTATGAGTTTACCTATATAACAAATATACATATGTACCCCTGAATCTAAAAGTTTTTTTAAAAATCAGTTTTGAGTTCTCTTGTTCTAGACTTTTTATCTAAATGAGTTCCAATTTGTCTATATCACTTATCAAAGTTCATTAGAACATACATTCATTCTGTTCCTGCCATCTTAATGACATCATGTTTCCCCTGCTCAATCCTGTCTTTGTGTCTCTGTAGATTAATTTTTTTATGTTAGATCGTTAGCACTAAAAGATGATTTTAATTAAAATAATACCCACAACCCCTTCTTCCCACCCACTCTCCTCTTCCCCAAGAGACAGACATTCTAATTTGGCATGACATTGTCTGGCCTAACAGTGTCTGGCATATGAAGTGTCTAAAAGGTCATCTTCCATTGTTTTAGCTTTCTGGAATAGTTGAATTAAGTTCAAACTCAGGATGTTTTTCAAATGTTAAGTCTCTCTGGGGATGTTTTTCATAACATCTTTGAACTGGCTAACACGACAATAAATGAAACATGCTGCACTGGATTAAAAGGTTATTTCCCTAGTGTGTCAAGCTAACAGAGAACATGAAACTTCCCATCAGGCACTGGGCATCTCTGGCTGTCAGTGTAGCAACATTGTCTCCATTAAGTTCCTAACCTCCACCGCTCAGGGAACACTTTAGTCAAGAAACTACCCTTCACACTGAATCTTGAGTGGCAGAAAGGCAAAGAAAAGAAGATGTAGGAAGAGTCAGAAATAAAAGAGATTAGGGACTCTGTGAGCTAATAACCTGAGTCTAGGTAATCAAGACCAAAGACCGTTGGAAACCCATTATATGAAATTAAGAGTAAGGAAGAAACCTCACACAGGATCAGAGCCAAGCAAAAAATGAACAATGGTCTACAATTGGCAAAGAGTAATTCTGGTAAGTTAGAATATTGAAGGACAGGACAAGAGTCTATATTCCATGAAGATAAGATACCCGCAATTTACCACATTAGAATGGTTACCTAAGAAAGACTGTGGAAATAAATTTTAAAAGGGTGTTTCCTATGCAGACTTTAATGAGCACAGCGCCCCCAGAATGCCATGCGTATGGCTTTGGGCATCAGCCAGTATTGGCTTGAGTTGGGTGCTACCTAGTGAACTATTTCAAACTATGGTGCTCTGAGGACTTTTTTGCTGCCTTGGGTATGGGTAACAGTAATGAGTTGTGAGGGGTCAGAATAGAGAGCTAATAGTGATAAATGATTGCTAGGCTATTACAGAATTCTAACTAGAATGGCAGCATACTTAATTCTTAGGCCCAACGCCTCTTCTTTTCTGATATTCCACCCTTCTTCTTAGCCCTCTATCCTTTCCCTTGCTCCTGGATAGCACATTCCTTGTCCCATGTAGCAAATAAAATGAATGTGAGAAAATGCTTCTAATGGGGGTGGGGGGACATGGCCTTATTAACATGTGTGTTTGGATTCCTGGGTGCTTTTGTGGAATTATTGAAATTTTCCTTTCCTCTGTTGAATAAAAATTATTCAACAGCAGTTGTAAAAGTATTGTGCAGATGGTCAAGCTCATCTTAAAGTATTTTCCCCATATATGAATAGCCAATAACTACCATGTACCCACAAAAATTAAAAATTTAGGCCAGGTGTGGTGGCTTACACCTGTAATCCCAGCATTTTGGGAGGCCGAGGCAGGCGGATCACGAGATCAGGAGCTGGAGACCAGCCTGACCAACATGGTGAAACCCTGTCTCTACAAAAATACAAAAATTATCCGGGTGTGATGGCACGTGCCTATAATCCCAGCTACTCAGGAGGCTGAGGCAGGAGAATCGCTGGAACCCGGGAGGCGGAGGTTGCAGTGAGCCGAGATCACATGACTGCACTCCAGCCTGGGTGACAGAGTGAGACTCCATCTCAAAAAAAATAAAAATAAATAAATAAATTTTTTTTAATTTAAAATTTACCCCAGTGGAGTTCACTTACTGATGGAGGATGCCTGAGTCCTTTGACCTTTGGCAGTGATGGGTCTTCTAGCTGTGAAAAGGTCTATCAGCCTATCAGTTTGAGCATGACTACTGGGCTCCACTATAAGCATACCTGCAAAAGGAGTGTGATGAGGGTGGGATCTGAAACAGCAGTTTTACCACTTGGCATGGATTGCCTAGCAGTTGTGTACTTAGTGAAAGCAAGTCCAGAGTTAAGTGGGAAGTTGCACTTATCTTCATGGAGTGATCAGAGATGGATTTTTTTTCCCCCGTAGGGCCCAAGTCTGTGAACCAAAGGGAGTTTTTTTTTTCTTGGTGAAAGAAATTCACCTTGAACCAATATCTAGAAGACCTATCTGGGGATCAACAAGGCTAGGAGAACATTTTGAAAATAAAATCAAAATACAGAAATAAACATTTGAGCCAAGCTAAGACTTGTCCCACTGAGAGATACCTGCTTTGCCAAGTACATGCCTACCTCTCTAAGATTATAAGTGCTTTGAGGGTAGAGCTTGTGTTTCTCACTTCTGTTTTCCTCATGGCATAGTCTGACATGTAAAACAGGTATTTAATAAATGTGAAAAAACTTAACATGCAACCACACCCATGTGACAGTCCCAGCCTTCCAGCAAGTTGTTTGTATTTTGTCCATATAGCCAAGAGAGTTAAGGAAGTGGAGTACTCAACTAAGCCCCGGATTCACAGACCTTCTTCAGTGTTGAACTATGCTATTCTTCACTGCTTAGAATATAGAAAAGGTATCGCTGTTTCAAGTACACATGTTAGGATGGCCTGGAAACTACCCTGATATTAAGAAGGAAGGCCAGAGATTTTAAGGATGGTAAAACTGAGGCTCCCAGTTACCTGTAACAGTTACCTCAGTATCTCATGGGAAAACTACAGTGGGACCAAGATTGTTTCCTGGGCCAGGACAGTAGTATCACTTTTGTTAATGGGATGTTTTGTATTTGAGTATGCATTGTCTTCAATTTACTTGGAACCACTTATGCATTATTCTTGTGTACTTACCTAAAATTAGCTGATCTATAGGGAAATGAATAGATATGTCTATACTTCTTAGGGGATCTAAAATATAGTAATTAATTTGATGTTTATCTCTTTATGGTCTTGTTTTCTGCTTTGGAAGTTAGAATGAAGTCAGAAATGAGTAAAAGAAAACTATGATCATGGGACTTTTTTATATATTTAAAAAAAAGAAGAAGAAGAAAAAGAAGGCTGAGTGTCGTGACTCACGCCTGTAATCCCAGCACTTTGGGAGGCCGAGGCAGGTGGATCACGAGGTCAGGAGTTCAAGACCAGCCTGGCCAAGATGGTGAAACCCCGTCTCTACTAAAAATACAAAAATTAGTGGGGCACAGTGGCAGGCGCCTGTAATCTCAGTTACTCGGGAGGCTGAGGCGGGAGAATCGCTTGAACCCGGGTGGCAGAGGTTGCAGTGAGCTGAGATCGTGCCACTACACTCCAGCCTGGGCAACAGAGTGAGACTCTATCTCAAGAAAGAGAAAGAAAAGAAAAAGAAAGAAAGTTGGGCCAGGCACAGTGGCTCACGCCTGTAATCCCAACACTTTGAGAAGCTGAGGTGGGCAGATCATCTGAGGTCAGGAGTTCGAGACCAGCCTGGCCAACATGGTGAAACCCCATCTCTACTAAAAATACAAAAATGAGCTGGGCATGGTGGTGATTGCCTGTAGTCCCAGCTACTCAGGAGGCTGAGGCAGGAGAATCACTTGAACCCTGGAGGCAGAGGTTGCAGTGAGCTGAGATCATGCCACTGCACTCCAGCCTAGGTGACAGAGCGAGACTCCATCTCAAAAAAAAAAGAAAGAAACTTTTGTACTTGTCATGGTATCCCTAGTCCCTCTACTCTCCCCTCAAAATTTCAAATGGTATCTTAACTGGGTATTATTAAATAGCTGAATTTATTTTAGCTCTTCCAAAGAATTCCCAGCTTTGTTCATCTGCCAACTTCCAGTCCTTTATATTGCATCTTGCTTCCACAATGGAAGAAGAAAGTCACCATAATTTTTTTGAGTGTACATGAATGTCAAGTGTGTGTGTGTGTGCGTGTGTGTGTGTAAGGAAGAAATGTGTTGCTGGGGCGGGTATGCCTTGGGATGACAATACGGAGCTCTAGAATCCAGAGGCTGGAAGAGCAGTACCTACTTCTCAGATGGATTTTGGCTTTATCTCTACCACTTTTCACTTCTCCTCTTGGGATAAGTAAGAACAGCTTTCTTATTTCTGACAGCATTTCCTCCAATAAAGTCAAACAAAAAGTTAGTAGCCCTCTGATTAGTGGTTATTTTTATTGATAACTTACATTCCACTTGGTAAGGAACTTGGTGCTATGGGGATATTTCTGGACCAGAAGGCAACACACATCCCACATCTAAGGATGTGTCCGTGTTACCAAATCACTATGTAACACTGACAAGTAGTTTCCCCTTTCTGGGACTTGGTTACCCCACTTGTAAAATGGGGAGTTTGGGATGAGACTATCTTCCAAGATCCTTCCAGCCCTGTGGTTTAGTGATTATATTTCTGGAAAGAATGTTACAACATTTTTTTAAAATGCAGTTAACAGGATAAATTAGTAATAAGAAAACAGATTAGAAACCATATGGAGAAAGTCAAAAGATAATTGAGCCTAAAGTTATTGCACTCAAGCATTAAATGTAACTCAGTGCTGCCTGGCAACAAAAGCACTCTTTGATTAGGATACAGTCCTTATATAAATGCATTCTCAGAAAGGGCCAGGCTACAGTGGCGTGGTTCTTCAGAGTACTCGCCATCTTCCACACACAAATGGGTCTTCCAGGTTGATCGCTCTGTTCCTAATATGCCATTATACTGCCCATATGGGTCTAGAGTCAAGGAGAAAGTGACTTTCTTCAGAAAGAAATACCCTACCTGACAAACAGTGGTTATACTCTTCTATCAGTCTTTCCTCAGATTTGAGAAAGAAAGCAGGCAAAAGTCCTGAAAATAAAATTATTTAACAAAGGCAAAGGGACTCAGATGTGTCAGTGAAGTTGAGCTACCTATAGTTACAAGGTTTAAAAGTTAAGACTAGTGAGGAGGCTGGCTATTCCTGACTTGAACCTATTAGTGCCTCTGCTTGTTCTTTCTACCCCTAATTCCAGTCTTAATGAATATTGTTTCCTAGCATTTGTATAGTGCTTTAATATATACAATGCATTTGTATATGCTTTCTCATTGATTCATGGTCTTATGCACCTACTCTTCTTGAAAATTTCTTTTTTTTTTTAAATTATACTTTAAGTTCTAGGGTACATGTGCATAGCGTGCAGGTTTGTTACATATGTATACTTGTGCCATGTTGGTGTGCTGCACCCATCAACTCGTCAGCACCCATCAATTCATCATTTATATCAGGTATAACTCCCAATGCAATTTCTTTAGAGTGATGTCACAAAAATGGTACAGATAAAACTGGTAGGGAGAGAAAGAAAAGCGGAAGGGAGACCCAAATGTTGAGGCACCAAGCAAGGACAAAAATGCAGCCACTATCACTTCTGCCTAGGAACATGATGGCAAAGAGGGTCCTTCTTAGATTGGTGGCTGCCAAAAATGAAGGCAGGTGATACATATGGAGCCCTGTCACCACCAGCAGCACCCTACTTGCTATCCCTGACAAGACTGGGGTATGTATGTATAAAAATCAGAGGCAGGCCGGGCGCGGTGGCTCAAGCCTGTAATCCCAGCACTTTGGGAGGCCGAGACGGGCGGATCACGAGGTCAGGAGATCGAGACCATCCTGGCTAACACGGTGAAACCCCGTCTCTACTAAAAATACAAAAACTAGCTGGGCGAGGTGGCGGGCGCCTGTAGTCTCAGCTACTCGGGAGGCTGAGGCAGGAGAATGGCGTAAACCCGGGAGGCGGAGCTTGCAGTGAGCTGAGATCCGGCCACTGCACTCCAGTCCGGGCGACAGAGCAAGACTCTGCCTCAAAAAAAAAAAAGAAAAAATCAGAGGCATACAGGAAGAGACATGAGATGGAAGGGAGTAAAGAGTTCCCCCAGGCTCATCTCAGTATCACACAAAATTTAAATCAGAATTTCTTCTTGCATGTCAATTTTTTATGGTACATGTAATTAATTTCAGTTTTTAAAGATGAAAAAATAGACTGGGCCTGGTGGCTCACACCTGTAATCCTAGTACTTTGGGAGGCCAACACAGTCGGATCACCTAAGGTCACGAGTTCCAGACCAGCCTGGCCAACATGGCGAAACCCTGCCTCTACTAAAAATACAAAAATTAGTTTGGGAGGATGAGGCAGGAGAACCCCTTGAACCCGGGAGGCAGAGGTTGTAGTGAAGCAAGATCGCACCATTGCACTCCAGCCTGGGGGACTGAGCGAGACTCTGGAAAGGAAGGAAGGATGGAAGGGAAGGAAGGGAGGACGTAGGGAGGAGGGAGGGAGGAAGGGAAGGGAGGGAGGGAATAGCCGGGCGTATGGTAGCCTGTAATTACAGCTACTCGAGAGGCTGAGGCAGGAGAATCGCTTGAACCTGGCAGGCGGAGGTTGCAGTGAGCTGAGATCATGCCACTGCACTCCAGCCTGGGTGGCAAAGCGAGACTCTGTTTCAAAAAAGAGAGAGAGAGAGAAAGAGAGAGAAGGAAAGAAAAGAAAGAGCAAGAAAAGGAAAGAAAGAAAGAAAAAGAAAGAAAGAAAGAAAGAAAGAAAGAAAGAAAGAAAGAAAGAAAGAAAGAAAGAAAGAAAGAAAGAAAGGAAGGAAGAAAGGAAGAAAGAAAAGGAAAAGAAAGAAAGACAAAAATTAAATGAATTCTAGATTGTTAGGAACTAAAAGAACTCTTAGATATAATCTAGCTTTTCTCCTTTATTGTATAGCTAGTAAAACTAAGTACCAGAGAGGGGAGGGAGCTTGTCTGAGGACACCTAGCTAATGATTGTACTCTGTCCATTATACAGTATCCCCTCTTCTATATGAGTTTTTTTTTTTTTTTTTTTTTGAGACAGAGTCTCACTTTGTCCTCCAGGCTTAAGTGCAGTGGCACGATCTTGGCTCACTGCGGCTTCAACCTCCCAGGTTCAAGCAATCCTTCTGCCTCAGCCCACCAAGTGGCTGGGACTACAGGCACATGCCACCAGGCCCGGCTAATTTTGTTGTATTTTTTGTAGAGACGGGATTTCCCCATGTTGCCCAAGCTGGTCTCAAACTCCTGAGGTCAAGCAATCCGCCCACCTCGGCCTCCCAAACTGCAAGGAATACAGGTGTGAACCACTACGCCCGACCAGAATTTTGGAATCTTTATCATGAGAGTGGAAATATTTAATAGAGTCATACCGTACTTTTTTTTTTATTATTATTATACTTTAAGTTCTAGGGTACATGTGCATAACGTGCAGGTTTGTTACATATGTATAC
>NC_045445.1:78884932-78887176 GCF_002776525.5 Piliocolobus tephrosceles
ATTGGTCTAAAATTCTCTTTTTTTGTTGTGTCTCTGCCAGGCTTTGGTATCAGGATGATGTTGGCCTCATAAATGAGTTAGGGAGGATTCCCTCTTTTTCTATTGATTGGAATAGTTTCAGAAGGAATGGTACCAGCTCCTCCTTGTACCTCTGGTAGAATTCAGCTGTGAATCCATCTGGTCCTGGGCTTTTTTTGGTGGGTAGGCTATTAATTGTTGCCTCAATTTCAGAGCCTGCTATTGGTCTATTCAGGGATTCAACTTCTTCCTGGTTTAGTCTTGGGAGAGTGTACGTGTCCAGGAAACTCTCCATTTCTTCTAGATTTTCTAGTTGATTTGCGTAGAGGTGTTTATAGTATTCTCTGATGGTAGTTTGTATTTCTGTGGGGTCGGTGGTGATATCCCCTTTATCATTTTTTATTGCATCTATTTGATTCCTCTCTCTTTTCTTCTTTATTAGCCTTGCTAGCGGTCTGTCAATTTTGTTGATCTTTTCAAAAAACCAACTCCTGGATTCATTGATTTTTTGGATGGTTTTTTGTGTCTCTATCTCCTTCAGTTCTGCTCTGATCTTAGTTATTTCTTGCCTTCTGCTAGCTTTTGAATGTGTTTGCTCTTGCCTCTCTAGTTCTTTTAATTGTGATGTTAGAGTGTCAATTTTAGATCTTTCCTGCTTTCTCTTGTGGGCATTTAGTGCCATAAATTTCCCTCTACACACTGCTTTCAATGTGTCCCAGAGATTGTGGTATGTTGTATCTTTGTTCTCTTTGGTTTCAAAGAACATCTTTATTTCTGCTTTCATTTCGTTATGTACCCAGTAGTCATTCAGGAGCAGGTTGTTCAGTTTCCATGTAGTTGAGCAGTTTTGATTGAGTTTCGTAGTCCTGAGTTCTAGTTTGATTGCACTGTGGTCTGAGAGACAGTTTGTTTTAATTTCTGTTCTTTTACATTTGCTGAGGAGTGCTTTACTTCCAATTATGTGGTCAATTTTGGAATAAGTGTGATGTGGTGCTGAGAAGAATGTATATTCTGTTGACTTGGGGTGGAGAGTTCTATAGATGTCTATTAGGTCCGCTTGGTGCAGAGATGACTTCAATTCCTGGATATCCTTGTTAACTTTCTGTCTCATTGATCTGTCTAATGTTGACAGTGGAGTGTTGAAGTCTCCCATTATTATTGTATGGGAGTCTAAGTCTCTTTGTAGGTCTCTAAGGACTTGCTTTATGAATCTGGGTGCTCCTGTGTTGGGTGCATATATATTTAGGATAGTTAGCTCTTCCTGTTGAATTGATCCCTTTACCATTATGTAGTGGCCTTCTTTGTCTCTTTTGATCTTTGATGGTTTAAAGTCTGTTTTATCAGAGACTAGGATTGCAACCCCTGCTTTTTTTTTTTCTCCATTTGCTTGGTAGATTTTCCTCCATCCCTTTATTTTGAGCCTATGTATGTCTCTGCCTGTGAGATGGGTCTCCTGAAGACAGCAGACTGATGGGTCTTGACTCTTTATCCAGTTTGCCAGTCTGTGTCTTTTAATTGGAGCATTTAGTCCATTTACATTTAAGGTTAATATTGTTATGTGTGAACTTGATCCTGCCATTATGATATTAACTGGTTATTTTGCTCATTAGTTGATGCAGTTTCTTCCTAGCCTCAATGGTCTTTACATTTTGGCATGTTTTTGCAATGGCTGGTACCGGTTGTTCCTTTCCATGTTTAGTGCTTCCTTCAGGGTCTCTTGTAAGGCAGGCCTGGTGGTGACAAAATCTCTAAGCATTTGCTTATCTGTAAAGAATTTTATTTCTCCTTCACTTATGAAACTTAGCTTGGCTGGATATGAAATTCTGGGTTTAAAATTCTTTTCTTTAAGAACGTTGAATATTGGCCCCCACTCTCTTCTGGCTTGTAGAGTTTCTGGCGAGATATCTGCTGTCAGTCTGATGGGCTTCCCTTTGTGGGTAACCCGACCTTTCTCTCTGGCTGCCCTTAAGATTTTTTCCTTCATTTCAACTTTGGTGAATCTGGCAATTATGTGTCTTGGAGTTGCTCTTCTGGAGGAGTATCTTTGTGGCGTTCTCTGTATTTCCTGAATTTGAATGTTGGCCTGCCCTGCTAGGTTGGGAAAGTTCTCCTGGATGATATCCTGAAGAGTGTTTTCCAATTTGGTTCCATTTTCCCCCTCACTTTCAGGCACCCCAATCAGACATAGATTTGGTCTTTTTACATAATCCCATACTTCTTGCAGGC
>NC_045445.1:78887276-78894784 GCF_002776525.5 Piliocolobus tephrosceles
TTTTCTTTTGGTTTCTCTTCTCGCTTCATTTCATTCATTTGATCCTCCATCGCTGATACTCTTTCTTCCAGTTGATCGAGTCGGTTACTGAAGCTTGTGCATTTGTCATGTATTTCTCGTGTCATGGTTTTCATCTCTGTCATTTCGTGTATGACCTTCTCTGCATTAATTAGTCTAGCTGTCAATTCTTCCACTCTTTTTTCAAGATTTTTAGTTTCTTTGCGCTGGGTACGTAATTCCTCCTTTAGCTCTGAGAGGTTTGATGGACTGAATCCTTCTTCTCTCATCTCGTCAAAATCATTCTCTGACCAGCTTTGATCCATTGCTGGCGATGGGCTGTGCTCCTTTGCAGGGGGAGATGCGCTCTTATTTTTTGAATTTCCAGCTTTTCTGCCCTGCCTTTTCCCCATCTTTGTGGTTTTATCTGTCTCTGGTCTTTGATGATGGTGACGAACTGATGGGGTTTTGGTATAGGTGTCCTTCCTGTTTGATAGTTTTCCTTCTGACAGTCAGGACCCTCAGCTATAGGTCTGTTGGAGATTGCTTGAGTTCCACTCCAGACCCTGTTAGCCTGGGTATCAGCAGCAGAGGTTGTAGAAGATAGAATATTGCTGAACAGCGAGTGCACCTGTCTGATTCTTGCTTTGGAAGCTTCCTCTCAGGGGTGTACTCCACCCTGTGAGGTGTGGGGTGTCAGACTGCCCCTATTCGGGGATGTCTCCCAGTTAGGCTACTCAGGGGTCAGGGACCCACTTGAGCAGGCAGTCTGTCAGTTCTCAGATCTCAACCTCCGTGTTGGGAGATCCCCTGCTCTCTTCAAAGCTGGCAGACAGAGTCGTTCGCGTCTGCACAGGCCTCTGCTGCTTTAGCTGAGCCCTGTCCCCAGAGGCGGAGTCTACAGAGACAGGCAGGTTTCCTTGAGCTGCTGTGAGCTCCACCCAGTTCGAGCTTCCCAGCGGTTTTGTTTACCTACTTAAGCCTCAGCGATGGCGGGCGCCCCTCCCCCAGCCTTGCTGCTGCCTTGCGGTTAGATTGCCGCAGACTGCTGTGTTAGCAAGGAGGGAGGCTCCGTGGGCGTGGGACCCTCCCGGCCAGGTGTGGGATATATTCTCCGGTGTGCCGGTGTGCTTACAGCACAGTATTGGGGTGGGAGTTACCCGATTTTCCAGGTGTTGTGTGTCTCAGTTCCCCTGGCTAGGAAAGGGGACTCCCTTCCCCCTTGCGCTTCCCAGGTGAGGCAATGCCTCGCCCTGCTTCAGCTCTCGCTGGTCAGGCTGCAGCAGCTGACCCGCACCGATTGTCCGGCACTCCCGAGTGAGATGACCCCAGTACCTCAGTTGAAAATGCAGAAATCACCGGTCTTCTGTGTCGCTCGGGCTGGGAGATGGAGACTGGAGCTGTTCCTATTCAGCCATCTTGCTCCGCCCCCTCATACCGTACTTTTGAGATATATAGAATTCTTTAGAGTGTAGCTGTGGTAATCTCTTTTTGATGTCTTTCTCACCCTTAATATTGTTAAAACTTGTATGGTTGCTCATTTAAGCATGTTTCCTGTACTTAACATCATCATACCTCTGTGTTTCTAGCTTAGGGTCTTAAAATCCTGATAGATATCAGAAAATAGAATTAGCCAAGTAGAATTTTGGATTAGAATGTGCTCCCTGTACTGTTGCTGATTCTGTCATCCATTATACTGACTAAAGCTAGACTGGGGAGAATCAGACTAGACAGAGCTAGCTGGGTTAGCTTGGAAAACTGTCCGTTGGCCTATTTGCTATAGTAGTACCATCTCCTTGCTTCATTACAGTCCCTAACCCAGCCTGTAGATTCCCCATCTGTAACAGCTTGCTGGTCAGTTGCTTTCTTTCCAGTGTGACAACTAAGGTCCTGGTCAGCTTCATTAGACATGTTGTACCTGATAACTGGTCTTCATACTGGCCTTGCTTTGTTCCCAAGAATATCCTGGCACCAATATTTCTGAGGCTACTCTGGTCTAGAATCCAACCATCCATGATTCTCCTTTTACAATCCTCTATTAACTCTTTGATCTCTCTCTTCTCTATATATTCTGACTACTACTCCCTTACCTGTCACATCTAAATCATCTTCCAGGTCTAACAGCACACCTATGTAGTTATACTTACATCTAACATCTGCTTTCCATTCCTGTTTCCTCCTCCTGAATTCTAATCTTTTTGACATCTCACACCTGAACATTTTTTCCTATCTTCCTATGCTCTGTCTCTCCCACTTTCACTGGTCCTAATATTCTTCACTACTCAAAACCCTTCAGTATCTTCCTGAATTACAATTTAGTTGGCCTCCACAGTATACTTCAGTTTATCTTTCCACTATATTTTCTTGTTTGTACCTATTTCAGCCAAACACTGTTCCCTAAATTCTCTCCCCTTTTTTCCTACCATTCAACATCATTGTTTAACCAGTTTTTACAAAGTACATACCATGTTACAAGCACTATGTGAGCTAGGCCCTGTGGAGTTGGGGGTGTTGGTGCTTAGTCTTTTGGGGGTATCAGATATAAAGTAGTGAAGCTTGTATAAGATGATGAACACAGGAGATAAAAGTTCTTTGAGAATACAGAGAATGACAGAGACTAATTTTGTTTGGAGTAGGTAATTAAGTAATGTGTCAAGGAAAAACTGAGTAGGGAAGAGGACAGAGAGGTGAAAAGGGAGGTTGGGAAAGGGAGGAAGGGAAGGAATGGGAAAAGGGGACAGAGATTCCAAACAGAGAGAATATCAAGTGCAAGACACCTGGAAGCAAAAACAAATGGTTTAATATTAAGGAGCAGAGAGGGTTAGAATATTTAGGAACATAGTGGGAAGTGAACAGAATGAAAAGAGGGTACAACTGGAGAAGGTGAGGATTGGTTGAGGAAAGTGTTTTGCAAAGCAAAACAATTTTAAGGTACCTTGTCTACTTGCTATGATTCTATAGCAGTTGTTTAGAAGATAGACTGAAGTGGGAGGGAGACTTGTAGCATTTCTTGAAGGTCCTTCTGCCTGGAATACTTTTCTCTCCACTGAACTTCCCCATCCTCACCTCCAGAAAGGTCATCCTTCAAGGTCTACCTTAATGTTGCTGCTTTTAGTGAAGCCTTCCCAAATCTCCCTCCTCTCTAGAATTCTAGAATTGGAGTAATTTCCCTCCATTTGGGATTCCCATAGCAACTTTCTGCCTCTCTTTCAGTGTATTATACTTAAACGATTTGTCTGTAGCTTGCTTTCCCCCTCTAGACTCGGAACATCTTGAAAACAGAGATCTAGCCTCATTTTTCTGTCTTTTCTGTGCTGTACCTGATACAATACCATGATCACAGGTAGTACTGATAATTTTGATGAATTGATTTAAGTTGGTGTCCCAGAGATTGGCACTACTCAAACTCCAAAGGCTATATTGCCCCAGGCCCATAAGCAAAAACATGACTTACTTTCTCGCCTTGATTTTTTTTCCCCCAGTTGGGAAAAGCCAGGGACAGCCTCAACACAAATGCTGGTGTGGGTCATCTAGACTCTGAGACCTTAGACTTCAAGGCCACTGGGGAAGAGGATAGCACCCTACAGGATCTATGAGCCTTTCTCAAGCCGACTGAGGGGAAGGGCAGATAGGAGGGATTGCTTTTCCAGTCTAATGGAGCATTTCCTTGCTTCAAAATGCCATCTCCATGCTAATGTTATTTTGATGCCATTACACTGTGTAATTTACTGTGATCAGCAGAGCAATTTGTTGTACATTCTTCCAAAAGTGTTAATCAATTTTAGCTCAAAATAGATTTTAAAACCCCACCTAATTTACTGTCCTAAAATGCTGATCAGTGGGGGAAAGCTAAAGCAAGCCCAGAGTTGTTTGTATTGTAACTGTGAGAAATTCCTCTCCAAAATTATTTTTATAAGCAGCCAAGGTATAAGTAAATAGGTATGTAGGAAAATATATACCTTTAGTTGTCCTGTTTATAGTTGAGATTTGAAAAGCCATAGGAAAGGACTAAAGGATTGTCTGCTCAAGGTCTAGCCTACTAATTCTGGAGAACAAAGGCCCAAATTATTGATAATCACTAAGTTAATGTCTGTGATACTCAGTTTTCTCTTTTCAAAAAAAATAGAACCTAATAGAACCAAGCTTATGAGGTAATTAATTATACATCCAAGCTTCCATGTCCCCACTCTACCTCTTCTTTATCTCTTGCCAAAGTGTATCTCGTCTCTATTCTCAACCCTATAAGATTCCCTTTACTTCAGAGTCATAAATCCTGGGTGCTTGGCCAGATTTTTCTATTAGAAGCAATTTGTGTTCTTAGGGAAATAACATCCCAGAGTAAAGTTACAGCAGCACTAATATGTCCCCTGACACAGTGTTCTTGTCCTGTCTGAAAAGATTGGATAATTGTCTAGACACAGTTGCTCATGCCTGTAATCCAGCACTTCAGGAGGCCGAAGCAGGTGGATCGCTTGAGGTCAGGAGTTCAAGACCAGCCTGGCCAACATGGCGAAATCCCATTTCTACTAAAAATACAAAAATTAGCTGGGCATGGTGGTGCGTGCCTGTTAATTCCAGTTACTTAGGAGGCTGATACACGAGAATTGCTTGAACTCTGGAGGGGCCACTGCCTTCCACTTGGGTGATGGAATGAGACTCTGTCTCAAAAAAAAAAATTGGATAATTATTGATACTTAAATGTATTGTTCCTATATATATTTCATGGTACATTAATTTTTACTGATAATTGATGCTTATCTGTGGCAGCTGTTCTTTATTTTCCTACCTGAAAGAATATGGAAGTACAGATCAGTAACATGTGGAAACTTGTATTTCTCTAGCCCTGTTTTAGTCAGGGGTTGGAACTGGTAAGAATCATGGAGATGGTATTTTGTGTTTTAAGAAAAAACACCTAGTCTCTTGGTCAGGAAACTTGGGGTTTTTTTTCATAGATCTGTCATTGTGTTGTTTTACAACCTTGGCTATCATAGTCTCTCTTTCTATGCCTTGGTCTTCCTGGTGATAAAAATGGACTTGCTTGTAGTTAACTATAGACATAAGGGATAAGAAGACATTAAATTATTGAAATCTAAAAGTAATTTGCACCTTATCAAGTTCCTGCCAACATGGACTTAGTGGAGGGGCAAAAGAGGAGTAAATGATACCTGAAGCTCTACTGAACTCCAAAACAAAAATGTACAGAGTAATCCATGATGGCAGTATGATTCCATCTGATTCATAGGGTCCTCTTTGAAGCAGAGGCAGATATCCAATCTGTTCATTCAGTTCTACTACAAATGAGCCCTCCTTGACAAAGGGTGGGGACTTGGACATTGCTCTCCACTCCTCTCCATCTTTTAAAACTCTCCAGCCCTTTTCTGTGTAAATACAAGTAAGCATATTTTTTCTCTTTTCTCTGGCACCCATGGTTTACTGCCTGTGCATCAAATCAGATCTCATATAAAATGAGAAGAAAATGTGGCAATTCTAAAATATAAGTGTTAGGGGAAGCCCAGAGTCATCTAACATTTTTAAAACTGAGAGACTGCCTAATACAATCTTTATATTTTATAGATAAGGGAATAGGCCCAGATGGGTAAAATATCTTATAGATTGAATCATGTGAAACTGTTACTGCTTCTTGTTTCTCAATATTGGACCTACTTTTTATAGTATATTGCATGCATTAGGATAAATGACTATACAATTGAGATTCTTATAATAGCTGCTTGACTATCAATACCATGTGCTTTTTAATAAAGGGATAGATACTCAGCTGGGGAGAACGTCTAGGGACAGGGGGAGGGCAAGATGTTGTAGTGGCATGTGACAGATACCCCCATCTCATCTCCTATCATTTTTCATATAGATACCACTCAGGTAGGTGGGCAGGAGATGAAGGGCTACAGATAGATGTATGTCCTATGCCCTAAAAATATCAGACGATGCTGGGGCCTTTTCAGAAAACCTAATCTTCTTTGTAGTCACATTTTTTAAAAATCTTGCTGTGGAGGAATACTTGTCAAAGTCCAAGTTAAAGTCCTGGAAGTCGAGAAACCAAGGAATTCTCTACCTCCTTCATCCTTAGCAGTCAAATTTTAAGGCACAGAAAGAGAAAATCTGAATATGATATATATGTGTGTATGTGTATGAATTGCCTTGTTTTTGAAGAGCATCTGGTCATTTGAAATAGAAATGAGGCAAACAAAAATAAAGTTAATTGCCACACACAAACACACATACAAACACACCTTATCTCAGGTTAGTCTTGTCTTTGCTTTGTGTCCTTCTTAATCAGGCAACCATGATTAGGTTAAATGTATTACTGTTTGGAGGAAGGGATAAGTTGTCTGCTTCCTCGTATTTCAGTTTTGAATAATATCATGGCCCAGAGGTGATAGAAGGATCTAGGATGTATGAATGAGTGTGAGTTTCCAAATTGACTTTATGTGGTAGGTATAAATTGTGAAACAAAAACATTGTGAAACAAAAACAATAGCAGTGATGAAGTCAGTCTGGAAACAGGTAAATCCCAGTGAGACTTTTAAGACCCCTCTAGCTGAAATAACCTATAAAACACAAAATAAAACAAATTTAATGACCGATATTATATATTTGAAATGTGCAGGTTGGACAGCATTTGGACTTGGAATGAAACAATAAGAGGTTACATTCATGGATAACCAACAAGATAAGGCTATTGTTGCCTCAGCCAACGGAGAAAACACTCTGATTAATGGGGTCAAAGAAAATGGTAAGGGAATTTAATTATAGTATATAATATCTCTCCTGGTAGTCCTCTGTTATTACTATGGATTTTCAATACCCACAAAGTTGAGACAGGTTGAGTTCAGGATGCCTCTGAAATGAATGTTAATTGTAAACTTTATTCCACCAAATATCTAACTGGGCTATAAGAGTCCCTAAGAGGCATTGAATCTGACCCCTTTGCCCTCCCAAATCATATCTGTCAGATGAAGTTCCTCAGAATTCCTAGTGAATTAGAAATATGCTCTGATGTGAGGCTTAGAACTTCTAGAGTAGCTGGGCGCAGTGGCTCATAACTGTAATCCCAGTACTTTGGGAGGCCAAGGTGGGCAGATCATTTGAGGTCAGGAGTTTGAGACCAGCCTGGCCAACATGGCAAAACCCTGTCTCTACCAAAAATATAAAAAATTAGCCAGTATGGTGGCAGGCGCCTGTAATCCCAGCTACTCGGGAGGCTGAGGCATGAGAATCACTTGAACCCAGAAGATGGAGATTGCAGTGAGCCGAGATCACACCGCTGCATTCCAGCCTGGGCAATAGAGCAAGATTCGGTCCAAAAAAAAAAGAAAGAGAGAGAGAGAAGAAGGATGGAAGGAGGGAAAGGAAGGGCAAGGAAGGGAAGGGAAGAAGGAAGGAAAGGAAAGGAAAGGAAGGGAAAGGAAAGGAAAGGAAAGGAAAGGAAAGGAAAGGAAAGGAAAGGAAAGGAAAGGAAAGGAAGGAGGGAAGGAAGGAAGGGAGGGAGG
>NC_045445.1:78894884-78917031 GCF_002776525.5 Piliocolobus tephrosceles
AGGGAGGGAGGGAGGGAAGGAAAGAGAACTTGTAGAGTCACTAGGAGCTTCAAGAAAGAAAGAAAGAGAAAGAAAAGAAGGAAGGAGGAAGGAAGAAGGAAGGAAGGAAGGAAGGAAGGAAGGAAGGAAGGAAGGAAGGAAGGAAGGGAGGAAGGAAGGAAGGAGAAGGGAAGGGAGGGAAGGAAGGAAAGGGAACTTGTAGAGTCACTAGGAACTTCCAGAACATGGATCTGGGGGACAGGCCTGAGCCTCATAGCTCAAAAGTATTAATGTTCCATCTGAGCATTTTCCCCTTGAAAGCCTTGACTTTCCAATTGATCAAGCAGTCCAATTCTTTTCTCATTTCTGAGGAGAGCTTTGCCTTTCTCTGAGGAAGAAACTCGGCCTAAATAAATATTATTTTTCACTTGCATGAATGTTCAATATAAAATCAGGGTTGTTCTTTAATGTCATAGTTTTTATTTGTAAAGATAGAGATGTGAAGGCTTAGCTTATATAATAAGATCAAGTACCAGAAACTGATCAAGAGAAAGAAAGTTAATGAGTCTGGTCTAAGACCCTTAATTTTATTCCTGTCATTTCTTTCCCTTTTTCTTAGACTCAGAAGACCAGGATGTGGCAATGAAGTCATTTGCAGCTCTAGAAGCTGCTGCACCTATCCAGCCTATACCGGTGGCGCAAAAGGAGACCCTGATGTATCCCAGGAGTCTCCTGCCTCTACCCTCTAAGAAGTCCTGTATGCAGAGCCCACCCTCTCCTTTGGGCCTGATTGAAGCACCCGAACATGCTGCCAATAGTGCTTCTGTGAATGCCATCTCCCTCACATCTGGCATTGCAAAAGGCCTGAACACATGGTCACTTCCCAATGAATGTGAGAAAGCTCCATTTGCCATAGTGGAGCCTGCAGGCATGTCAGCTCTGAATGGGGACTGCCTCATGCAGCCAAGTCGGACTTGCTTAGGCTGCTTCATGGAATCCAAGGATGTGGTAGATCCTGAGCCAGGGATCAGTCTGAAAGTTGGTGATCTAAATAGGGATTATGAAACGTGTGCAGTCTCTGATATAGGGATTCAGTGTATTAATGCTGGAGAAAATATGAAATATGGAGAGCAGCTGCTCTCAGACCAGCTCCTAGGCTTCCCCCTGCATAAATCAAGGGCAGGAGACAGACGAGAAACTGAGAAACCTGACATTGACTTGGAGGATCCAGCTCAGAAAAGCTATTATGAGGCATTACTGTTAGACAAGTGCAATACAGAAGAAGCTTTGCTTGCAAATTCCAATCAGGATTGGGGTTACTTTGAGACTTTCATTAGTGAAAGTAAGATTGAACTGCTTGACCTCTGTTCCAAGAATGAGCTGTCTGTCAACCTATTCTCTGAAGAAGATGTGGATAACTACATGTTTGATGACGATGAATCAACACTAGGCAGTGATGTCTGCTCCCTGAAAATTCGGTATGAGTCCTTTCAGGACAATGTTCGAGACAAGACTACTCTTTTGATGCAGGAAGATGCCCAATTCAACTTTTTTCCCAGCGTCTTTACTACCTGCCCCAAGCGAGAGTCTAAGAGTGGGGCCCTGAAGCAAAGCAGTGATTTTTCCCAATTCAAGGTCCCTGATGTGAGCATCATCTGGGGGGAGGAAGATAAAAACTTGGACATGAAGAAAGGCAAAGAGGAAGGACAGGAAGACAAAGGTGTAGAGAAGAAAGATGGAAAGGATAATGGAGAAAAGTCTGCCTTAAATAAACCATGCAGTGGGACTGAAGTAGAGCAACTTAAGAATCCAAAGCAGGGCCATCTTGCTAACTGCTTGGATACATCAGGGAATTTCAGTGATGATAGTTCCTTCATTGAGATCTCATATGATTCTATGGGTGAGATCAAGGACTGTAGTCGCTATATGGCTCGGGACACTAATTCTGGCAGCTCCTCCTCCCAACAGAACTATGGGCTGCGAGCCAAGAGAAAAGTCAGATACAGTGAAGATTATCTATATGATGTTGACTCACTAGAGGGTGAAAAAGTAAATGAGAGGAAGGAATGGCTGCCAGTTGGTTCCAAAGAGGAAGATGATGATGAATGGTGTCCCAAAAAGAGAAGAAAAGTAACCCGTAAGGAGCCCCCTGTTATTATCAAATATATCATCATTAATCGCTTTAAAGGTGAGAAGAACATGCTGGTGAAGTTGGGTAAGGTGGATGCCAGTGAGACAACAGTGAATTTGAGTGAGAATCAGCTCAACAAATATGCCAAACTGGCACCCTTGAAAGGCTTCTGGCAAAAGAAGAAGAAGCAGAGAAACACCAACACGGACTCCATCAAGACACCTTTTTCCCAAAAGCAAAGCTTTGAACCAGGTAGCTTTGAGGTGTCATTTCTACCACCTGCTCGCAAACGAAAATCTAAACTTGGCAACAGGCACAGGATTCAAAGAATCCCATCCATTGAAATTTCAGCAAGTAGTAAACAGATTTCATTATGCAATGATCAGAGGCAAGCTAGTAATCGTAAAGAAGATGGAGGCCTAAAAGGTACACTGAAGTCAGCACCTCTGGGTGCCCCTAGCTGTGCAAATGGATCACATTTAAATGACATCACAGGCCCTGACTCTGTGAAAGTCAAAGCCCAAGACACAGAGTTTAAGGGGCCAGAGAGGAAAGTGCTCAACAAAATCAAATTTAAAAGTGAAGCTAGGTTAAAATCTAAGAAAGTCAAAGCTGCTGGGCAAGAAAGCAAACCAAGTGCTCAAATGAGCCCTCTCTTGGAAGACCAATCCTCCAAGGCTAATTTGAAGAATGAAGTTATTCCTGGGACCTCAAACAGTTGCCATCTATCTGAATTTCATGAGGCAAAGGCTGCTAAGAATTCTACTTTTCTACCAACGACCTGCTCTTCTGAAATGCCTTTATCATCAGCTAATGTTACCACTAGTATACCTGTTATCCCTGGAGGGTATCTGCAGACATTGTTAGATGCTTCTGACTTGTCAAATAACACTAGTATCTCATACTTCACCCACCATTCTCCAGAGCAAAATGAGGGCAGCCTCACTCAAACCGAAAAATCATTTGTACCCCTCCAGCCTACCCAGGACTGTGTGCTCACCTCATCCTCTGACTCTGAGCTGCAGCAGTCATCTCATAACTTCAAAATGGAATCAAGCAACTATGGAAATGTGTGGCCCAACAAGGCTACGCCTGGCACCCAGGAATTCATGGCTGAAGTCTCAAGGGAGATAGCCCCAACCCAATCCAGTGAATTTGGAGCCTCCCAAGTAGTCTCCATGGAAAATAACCTCACACCTACAACATACAATCCAATCTGCCTCAATAGTGGTGGCAGTAATTGCAACAAGGTCCTGTATGACTCCATGCAAGATACCCAACTCCCATCTGATGACTCTTACCAATTATGTCACTTTAATAATGGAGAGATCTGCTTTCCTTTCCAACAGGGGCCAGTCAATATGGATGATGGTCGGCTCTTTAGCTTTGATTCAATGGCCCCACTCTCTGTCAGCTCAAGTAATTATTGCTCCTTAAGCTTGAAGTCCTGTGAAAAGGATGGCGATGATGATATCACTGATGACTTCCTGGCCCATTGCAGCCCTAAGCTGGTGATCCAGCAAAGCATTGATGAGATAGCACCACTGAAGGAGTCCACTGATCTCCTGGATATATCCAACTTCACCCCTGACAAATTCCGTCACTCTTCCCTTTCAGAGATGTCCCCACCGGACACCCCTAGTCTTTCCCCTCAAATTACCAGATGTGAGAGTATGAAGACACTAGGAACACTGAAGGGGTTCCAAGAGGGTGTCCCAGGACCATTGGACAGTGTGGAAAAAATCAAGTGGGACTGCAGTACCCTTTCACGGCAGGTCCAAATGGAGGATGGATTTACTTTAAATAACCACCAGTTTCAGTTTCATATGTTCAATGATGAGGATTCTGTCAGCCTGCTCCAAAAAAACCCTTGCCTGTCAACATTTAATGATCCATCTGGTCAAATTAGTACCAACAACAAAGTGTCAAAATCAAGAAAGAAAAGTTCACCCAGCAAGAGTGGGGCTATGAACCAAAGCTCTTCTCAGAAAAACACCAGGAAAAAACCCCTCAAAGGCAACAACAAAGGGATTGAAAAGCCACCTAGCAAAAACTCCCGCCAGGTCCCTAAGTCCACAAAGAAAGGGAAATACATGGCTGCCATCAATGGAGAGAAAATGCAAATTGGCATTGGCCGTGGGGGAAGCCAAACCAACACCATATCCTCCACTGGGAAGACATTGGCTGAATGTATCCAACATGGTGGTCCTATGGCCTCTATGAAGATGCCAAGTCAAAAGGGACTTTCTGGAGATTGGGCCTTGGGGAAGGAGAGCAGCCCAGGCTGGAGTGATATGAGCATGGGCACCAACACCAACAGCCTTCTGGATGATGACCAACGGGAGTTTCAGGAGCCTTCCTATATCTTGTCCAACATTGCCTCTGGTATGGCAGATGTGCAGAGATTCATGATGGCCTCCATAGAGCCCCTGTGGGAACCCATGGAGCACCATGGGGATCCCAAAATATTCTACTCCCCTGAGTCCAATAGTCTAAAATTAAAAACCCTCAAAATATTGGCTGGGACACCACAGGAGTCTAAGAAAAAGATCAACAGTGGGTCCCCAGGAGCCACTAAGAATCACAGGTCAATCAAGGGTGTGAGCAAAAGCAATGGGAAAACAGCAATAGGTGATCCTGGTCGTGCAAACATGCCTGGTTATAACGAGGACTCTCGCTCTACCTTCTTTGATAAAAAGTATAGTAACATGAGCACTTTAGGCAATAACGGACCGACACACAAAAAGTTGTATCGTCACAAATCCAGCTCCAAGGCCCTGAGAGATGAGAAATGTAAGGGAAAGCACATGGAGCGAGAACAGGTCCACAAGGATGAGTCTGGGACAGCTTCTTTTGAAAAACTGAGGTAATACTGCACCAATATGGCTGAGATGATGCACCCTTAGCTCTCCTACTACCTACTAAGCCCGCAGTCCCTCATTTTTTCCCTCTTGAAAGCAAAAATTTGCATGAAAGAAACTGTCCCATTCCCTTCTTTTTCAAATTAAAAAGAAAATTTTAAAGTGCATGAAAATCCCTATACCTTTAAGCCACCCAAAAGATTGGGCAATTTTGTTGTGGCTTGGCTAGGGATAAGCTCTAACAAAGCTATTTTTTCTTCTGCTATTCATCACTAGTTACAACATATTAAGAAAATAGAACTAAAATATGCTCTTGAATGATTTTTGGAAGCGAAAGTCTTTGCAGTAAGACAGATTTTGAAAAATAGAATTTAAAAGTCATGTAGACAAAAAACCAAGATCATTTAAACAAAAGAGCATTAGTTGGAAAACAAAATCTGAACATGCGACAATTAGGAGGGCTTTCTAGTGCCCCGTGCTATTTGTATCTTTTTCTACATCATACAGCATCTAGTATGATGTTAACAAATTTAGCTTGTATGATCCCTTTGTGGGACATACACCAAAACTAACTAAGATGGCATAAATTGTTTGATTTTTCTGCAGGGATTCCGACTACAATCTCCTAAAAGCAGAAACAACCTTTTGGGTTTTACCTGTGTTTGAAGAAGAGACTCGCATTTTCCAGAAAGACATTTGATGTTTGTGTTTTATTTCTTTCAAAATATGCCTTGTGGTATGTATGTTGACATGTAAGTGCTTAAAGAAAAGAATTTTAAATTGTGGGAATACGTCTTTGGAGCAAACTTTAATCTCATGTTCTATGTAAAAGACTTAAAAAGTCATACAGTTGCACAAGTAGTTTATGCACTATTTACCCACAAGGAAAAAATTGAAAACATTGTGCCAAAACTACAAACAAGTGACTGTACTGTATATATTTTTACTTCTATATCAACATTTGGTTGTATTTGGGGAACTTGTCCCTGTTAATTTACTAGAAACATTCCAGTGATTCTTGCTGTTAACCACCCCCACTTATGTGGATAGCACCTGTAGATCATGGTGGAAAAATATGTTGTGTTACACAATTTACCAAAATTAAAGGATAGTGTTTGAAATGTGCCAGATTTTCTTACCTCATCTCGCAGATTCACCCACAGATTAAAGCTCATTAATTATTTTTAAATGGATATATACACACCCAAACATATATATGTATATATATATGTGTGTGTATATATATATATATGTATACACACACACACGTTCTTTTAAAATTTTAAACTCTACTGTCCTGTATGGAAACAAGGCTAAACAAGGCAAAATAAAGATTTGCTTGTTCCATTGTCTAAGGGTTACAATTTTGGAAAAATCTGAAGACCACAACAGCTAAGTCCATCAGGGACCCAAGTATACGCATTTACAGAACGTTTTACAAGGAAACAAAACAGCTGCTTTGAAAGTTTGTTTTCTAAAAGCAAAATCTGTAGCTGAAAATTATTTAAAGTGAAAGTTATATTGCTGATACTTTATATCTCAGTTTTATATATTTTATAATAGTCTGGGATAAATTATAAAAATAGCTATAAAATCAACACTAATGATAAATGAAGTCTATAGAATGCTTTTATTTAAATAGTTTCCTAAATGTTTTATTCCAGTTTTGTCAAAAGTGCACTCATATCATGGCTTTAGTGTTCTTTCAGTGTTTAATCTTGCAATGCCAATGTCATTTAAAGAAAATGTTAAGACATCCCAGTTCAACCAAATTTTTACATTTACTATCAGATAAGATGAACAATTTGTGGCAACAACTGATTTGGGCCGTATATACTTAGTCTGAGGATAACCAATATTTGATGCCGTACATTAAACTTAAATCTCAATTTTAAGTACAAATTTTAAAATCACATTTTTTATTCAGTACTCCCCTACTTTTAAAAAAATTTCACAGCCCCAACATTCCTCACTACTAATTTTTCTTCCCCTTTATTCACCACTTGACTTCTAACATTTGATCTCTTTTATTTGCACAATTGAAGGCCTATGCATCTGATGACTGATGCATTATGGCACAGGTGAGATAATGGATGTGAGAGCGCTTTGTAGATCATAAAGTGCTATACAGATATAGGGGATTAATATTATTAATATTGTTAGTTGTTGTCGTTGTTACTATTCTTACTAATATTGTTACTAACCTATTAACTTGTGAATATATAGGCTGGGGTGGGAGGGTGGAGAGTAAGTGGGAAGGGAAAAAGGGGATTTAACAAAAAAAGGGAAGATGTTTCAAAAGGAAAATTTTAAGCAAAATATGAACCTACCTAGTCAATGCCACCTAAATGTATTCACCATCAGAGAAGCAACATTTGAAAGTAGTCAGAGAGAAATGGAAGGAAGCCTGTCATGTATATACGTATATATACTTCCCAGTCCATGATTCCTTTCACCAGCCTGCTCTATTCCTTACAGCTGGGTCATAAAATGAACAAGCCTGTGTTCTTGATCTTGTGTGTTCCCAGCGTCAGTCTCGTGTGTCTGTGGGGATGCGTGGGTGAGGAGCATTCTGTGAGGCTGGTACAGGCCCATTCCTAGGCTTTGATGTTCTGTGTGCAGTGAGCCCTGGAAAATTACTTAGTGGAAAGGCACCAGATGAAATATGTCTCCTGCCCTATAGCTACCATCCAAAAGGGAAAATAACCAAACTGGAAAATTTTCTTCTGTTTCTCTTTTCTGATAGCTAGCTGTATTAAATGCTATGGCCAGTCCCTAGAAACTGGTCTTTGTTTTGTTTTTGTTTTTGTTTTTTCTGTTTTGCAGCTGAATTTTGGCTTGGAATCACCAACTCTGCCTGTATTGTGATCCCCAAGACTCCAGACCTCAGAGTCACCTGCTGGCTTAGAGGAGTGGAGTGCTTTCTATGTAATGAAAAGGTGGCAATTAATGAAAAAATAAAGAAAATGTTCCATTAATACAATGTGTTTTTATAAAAGTAATACAGGAGCAGCTGTCCCAGGTTTTTTTTTTTTTTTTTTTTTTTTTTTTGGTATCATTCAGCTTTGGAGAATGGGGTGTGAGTGGGGTAGGACAGCCTGAAACTGTTGGAAATAATTTCCTTGTGAGAACTTGCTATCATAAGTCCTTTGGAATGGATATTCTTTCAGTTGCTCCTATGGAGCCCATTAAGGGCCAATTCTAGGGCATAGTTCATCCCTTTCTCCAAAGAGAATTGTTATTTTAAAGCACCTTTTTAATTGGCCTGCAGTGTATTATATGTTTTTAACATATAAATTAGTGACGCATAACCAGTCACTTTGTACTGAAACATAAAAAGAAACAGAGTTTGAGACATGAGCAATAGGCCAAGGCAGAAGATGTTTATTCTCTTAATTGCATTTAATATTCCTCTCAGTACATTGTGTTCTGAGATGTTCATCATTTAGCATTTTGTTGGTCCTGTCTCTGCTCTCACAGTTCTTTTTCTTCCTGTCATAACCAGCTGCCTTAGTAGAGCATAAAAATAGTGTTTTGCCCTATCACTGGTATCTCAAGTCGGAAATATATATTATCCTTGGTCTGAAATTCCTGATTACCACTCCCTTCTAACCTCTCCCCTCTGAGAAGCTGTTTCCTATTAATGCCTCCCTAACAGAGTCCCATTTAATCTTTACTTTCCTGGAAATGGTAACCTGCCTTACTCTTCTTACTTAATCTCAGACCTTGGTCTTAGAATTTTTCTTTTATGCTCTTATATCCCACCCGCCCAAATTGTCAGGGCTCAACAATCTTAGTCAGGCTGCTTTGTTCTGAAAGTTCAGAGGGAAACCTTCCCATTCTTAATTGCCTTTAATTTCTTTGGCTACTTTCAAATCTAATTTTTAATTAAATTTTTTTTTTATTTTTATGGATTAGGGGTACAGGACAGTTGTGTTACATGGATATATTGCTTAGTGGTGAAATCTGGGCTTTTAGTGTACCCATCGCCCAAATAGTGTACATTGTACCTAATAGGTGGTACTTCATCCCTCAAATATAATTTTAAACACACACTCGTGCCCACATGGACAAATTATATCACATGACTGAGGAAACTTAGAAATTCCTTTTCCCTGAAGATCTGTTAAGAATAGGTCTCATCTCCTGCCCTGGTTAGGTGCTATACTATATGGAGAAGGGTAATGAGACTTTGGGGGTCATGTTTGGGCTTTGATAATTGGCTTGAACCAGTGACCATCCTTTCGGCGTCTCCAAGGTCTCTTATACCAGCTTCTTCACATATGCTGCTTCCTCCCAGCTTTCCCTTCTGACTTCTTGTTACTCTGTGCAACTATGTGTCAAGGCCTTACCTTTTCCTAATGTTTTCAAATCTCCTGCATTACTTTGATCATCACTTCTTCAGCCATCTCACTGAAGTCCTTGGTGCTAGCTGGGCTTTTGTGATAACTTTCACATTCTCTGAACTTTTTCCTTGCTGGGAAGCATCTGCGTGTGTGAGGGGGCGAGGGAGGGGAGTATGTGTATATGTGTGTAAGAGAGAGGCAAAAGGATGCTTCAAAAACTAGAAACAACTCTAGCAAGCATCCTAAGTCCTATGTGAGGTTTTGCAGTTCTAGTGAATTTCTGTTTTAGTAGGTTTGAATTAGCATTTGCTGCCTAAAGGAGAAAAACCATATCCAAGGACCTTTTAGCCATGCTTGCTATTACCAAGCTGGACCAGTGTGATGTAGATCAAACATGTCTTCAGCTTACAGATGCTCTCAGAACAGTTCCAAGAATTGAAGAGAGCTAAGTTTCTATGCTGAAGAGGAGAATGGAGCACTAGCTAGTCCTCACTATTGCTAGAAATAGAAATGTTTATTTTCTCCTTTATTATTGAGAAATTATCTAATTTAAGGAGCTACCATTTTCATTTAGGGATTTTTTTAATGACTGCTCATCACTACAGAAATATGTTCTTTTTATAAAATAAAACTAATGTGAGGTTGGTTTGTTTTCTAATCATAAAATTCACTAAGCCTATAGTTACATTTAGAAGATTTAGTACCAAAATCAAACTTTTAGTAACAAACAGGAATCTTGTCAACAAAATGTAGGCCAGGGATTTTGTAAAGGTTTCTCAAAGACCCAAATAAGGGAGAAAAAAATTTTCTGTTTAACTTGGGAAACACCATCATCAGCTTGAGGGTCCTCAACCAGCTTGTGATTATTTTGATGACAGGACTCAGGCTACCCTTTAAGGCACATTTTTTACTCAGCATTAAACATTAGCTACAGTCGTGAAGCAGAGCTCCCATTGCAGCTACATACTTGAGATGTACTCTTGGTTTCAGAATCGTAACTAAGAGGTAAGACATTGGAGAAGGACAATGTAAAAGATAGAGGTTTAGTACAAAGTTTACGGTGTGAATGAGGCTTTCAAAATCAGTGTCTGGGTAAATTGATACTAAAGACACTGAAGAAACACTCATCCACATAAGATGGAAAGGATGTCTGTCCATCTAACAAGCTCAGGGGTTTCTGAGTCTCAGAATGAAATCCCATTTCAAAAAGAAGAAAAGAGATACTGAAATCATTCTGCCTGTTTGAGAGATGACTGGTTATTTACAGCACAAAAAATGGCTTAGAATGAAAACTAGAGGAGGCCTTTTGTTTTTCACTCCCCGTGAGGAGAGTGGAAATCTTAAGATGCTCTACTGGGATACCTGTAGCACTGACTGGAGTTTGCTGCCTACAGAGTTTTGAATGTACTAGTCCTTAGTTTCCATAGAACTGAATGCACCTCTTTAGTAAGTTGCTGATTTATGGTGCTAAAGAAAATGATTATTCCCATTTTTTTTTCTTCTTCCCCAAGCCCCTTAAGCATTTAAGAAAATTTAAAATAAAAGCGTTAGAGGCCCTTTTTTATGAATGTAATCTAAGTTTCTGTTTGACATATGACACTGCAACTTAAAAATGTTAGGAAATTATTTGCCTTTTTTTTTCTTTTAGAGTTAAGCTTTATAAATAACCTGTAGAATCAATTGAAGTATAAAGCTTAAGGATCACTCTTAAGACGTCTACAAAATCTTGTATATTTTTAAGTGTGCCAATTTGTAACATATTTTGTAAGTGTATATTTTTCTTAGAAAAGTGCTGTGAAGTATCTGTATGTGAGAGTTTTCCTTTTTCTGCACCACTAGGTGCTAATAAAAGGATATTTACTTCAAAGTTTCTGGTTTTAGAAACCACAATACAAAGAAAAAAAATACACTTTTGTTGGAAATTTTGTAACACAAAACATGTTGTGAAAGAGTGTAGTGATCTTGTGCAAAAGAAAATGAACATTTGTGAGCTTCTTGCTGTTTTATAGATTTTCTTGTAAATTATTCTTGTAACACTTCTGGTTTTGTTGTTCTTGTTGCGAAGGTTTCAAATATTTGTGACTGAATGTACGGTGAAACTGTCATAATGTTACCTAGCTGAGTTTTGTTATTGTTTATGAAATAAATAAAAAGAAAAATTTAAAATACTGCTTTAGAATCATATGTATTAGAAATCAAACCATTTCTAATTAAATCTATGTCCCAAATAAAACGTTCTTTATCATCTAGAGCAGTGTTTCTCAAACTATCTGTGGTGAGGGACCAATAGTTTTTGCAATCCATCACAGACTAATACTATTATAAAACACAACAAAAATGAATTTCTAAGAAAGTTAAATGGAAAAAAGATATGCAAAATAAAAGCCCAAAAGTATTAGGTTTAACATGTAAAATTACATTTTGAGATAAACATAAGGGGAAAGAAACGAATTGCAAAAAGTTGGTACCCTGTTTGAGATAAGTCCACTCATCAATGTCAAATTACCATAGAAGGTTCTAATCATACTTTGAGTAACACTTTGACTAGACCAGCAGCATTGCCATCATCTGGGAACTTGTTAGGAATGCCAAATTCCAAGCCCTACACCAATTCTGCTGAATGAGAATCTGAATTTTAACAAGATCCCTGGGTGTTTTGTGTGCACGTTAAAGTTTGAGAAGCACTGGGCTAGAGTTTTGTGTAGGGGATTCTTTTGCCCCTCAAATTGAGGAATCATCTTCTAGTGTGTCCAGTCTTCAGAGACCTTAAAACAAATTGTGTCTTTGTTTTGTGATCCAGATGGAATCTGCAGAGATGCAGTCCTCTCAAAGTGTTAAAGCTGTTTATTGAAAGTAATAAATGCTGATTTGCCTGGTACCCAAAAGATGTCAGATTTTCCATAATTCCCTACAGTTCCTACGTCATGTTACTTACCACTCACTCATGGACTTCGTTGCCTTTATTCAGGACTTTTCTGAACTCAGTCCCTACAGTACCCAGTATTTCAAAGTATTTGCTATGTCTAGAAAAATTGAACTTTGTTTTCAATTGCTCAAACCATTTGAGTCACCCATCAGAGCCTAGAGTCTGGCTAACCGTAGCAACATCATTGAGGCACACATGAGCCAACAGTCACTTCCTTGGTTTTGAACACCACTGCTCAAAGAAAGTAAAAAATGTGCATGAGGAAATGTCTCTCTTCTCACTGGATAACCTTATCCACTTCTACCACTTCAGCTACCACCTAGATGTCCACAAATCTCCCCCATGTTCCTGGCTTATATTTTCAGTTGTAGGCTGGCTGTTTCTACCTGGACATTCAGCAACATCCTCAGACATTTATTCAAGTCTGAGTGTGCTCTAGCTCTTTACCCTCTGAGTGTGCCCTAGCTCAGTGAATGATGCTGCCAACCATCCAAGCCGGCAACTCATGCCTCTTCCAACCTCACATCCAACCGGTCACTCTCAGTTCTCCTGCCTTTTTATCACCATTACCACTGCCTTAATTCAAGCTTTCATGGTATTTCACCTGGATTATTGCAACATTGCCCTAATTCAGTGATTTTTGGACTTGGATTTCACACCTGGATTTTTTTTTTTTTTTAAGACAGTGTCTCACTCTGCCACCTAGACTAGAGTGTAGTGGCACAATCTTGACTCACTGTAACCTACACTTCCCAGGTCAAGTGATCCTCTCACCTCAGTCTCCCAAGGAGCTGGGACTACAGGTGTGTACCACCACACCTGGCTAATTTTTCTATTTTTTGTAGAGACTGTTTCACTATGTTGCCCATGCTGTACCTGGAAGTTTTTTTAACAAGAGAAAAGAAATGGAAAGGAGAGTCTTTATAGTAGCCAACTTTTTATTGTGCTCAGTAGGGAGTATTTTAAAAAATTATTTGTTATCAAATCACAGAAGATCATTTAACACCAAAAGACAATCAGATAGTCCTTTGTTTAATATGCACTGTATTGTCTTTTTCTCTTCACCATGGACCATGAGACATTGAAACCAAACCCCCAACTCATTAATTTAAAGAGTGAAGGAGATTTTGAATTTCAGGGCTAAGGGGATGGGAAAGGATGGGGAATAAGGGGCAGAGCAGTTAAAGACCCTATGATCAGATCTATTTAATGCTCTAAGCTTCATTTCTCTCAGGTTCTAGAAGTTTCACATGTGATAGAGATTCCAAATGTGTATTCTTTATGCCTTGCAGGATTCAGAGGTATATTCTGGTTAATATGGCCTTAGATAACTAGTGGCAGAGTTGGGGTAAGCTAGTGGTCCCATTCTTTTCCCTGTGGTTTCACATCATTTTTGTTCATACTAGAGTTCAGGGGGAAGATGGTAGGTCCTTTGTCTAAAGGCATTTGATCTGTCTTGGAACTGAGTTTTGATGGACCTAATTTTGGGGAGGGGTGATTGTGGCACTGTTTTAATACAGGTTTCTATTTAAAAGTAATTGGAGCTATAGTTATTAAACTTTTTAGGCCACATACCACTTTAAGAAATGAATTAAATCAGTGGGCCTTCTCCCCAGAAAAACAAACATATTCAGGTTTTTACATAGAATTTCGTGGAAGTTACAAATTAAAAACTGCTATATTAGGGGCATGAATTCCCTAAAACATCTTCCCCACCTCATAATGGGATCTCAGTCTATCTCCCCTTCACTGACCCAAGATGATAACTCATTTATTTATTGTCTGCTATGTGTCAGTTACTTTACGTGAATTATAATTTCTCACAACAACCCTGCAAAGGAAGCTTCTTCCCTATTTTACATGTAAGAAAATTGGGACAAAGATTGGTGCAGTAAACTTCCTCAAGATTGCACAACAGATAATCTTCAAAGAGTTTCACCAGAGCTGGCAAAGCCCTTTATGTTTGTCTTATCATAATTCCATGTCTGTATCTCAAAATTCATTTACCAGCATAACTGTATTAACTATACCATGTCAAAAATATGATAAATATTCATATTAATAGCCATTATTCAATAAATAATTCACTCTGTGTCAGATATTGTGCTAGATGCTAGGAAAAAAAAAGAAATATAAAGCACATGTGTTTCCCTCTAGGCGCTCACAGACAAAACAGACAGGTATAATTTAATAGTTTAAATTAAAAAACACCCAGTGGCCAATTTAAGATAAATAATCACATATAAAATAACTAATGATTTGCTGTCCTTAAGTACCTTGGAACAAAAGAACCTCCATCCATTGTTATGGAGGGAACAATGTCACAAAATGCCAGTAGCCTATATCTCACCTTCCATCCTTCTCCCTATTTTGGAATCAGAGTGGAGAGTGAGCTTCGATCCATCACGTACTAGCTATGTGATTTGGGACCAATTCCTTTTTTTTTTTTTTTTTTTTTTTTTTGAGACAGAGTCTCGCTCTGTCACCCAGGCTGGAGTGCTGTGGCGCTATATCTGCACACTGCAAACTCCGCCTCCCGGGTTCACGCCATTCTCCTGCCTCAGCCTCACCGAGTAGCTGGGACTACAGGTGCCCGTTACCACGCCTGGCTAATTTTTTGTATTTTTAGCAGAGACGGGGTTTCACCGTGTTAGCCAGGATGGTCTCAATCTACTGACCTCGTGATCCACCCGCCTCCACCTCCCAAAGTGCTGGGATTACAGGCGTGAGCCACCGCGCCTGGCCGGGACCAATTACTTTAATCTCTCTATATCCCAGAGCCTCTAATCACCAGCCCCCACAAAAAAAAAAAAAAAAAAAAAAAAACCTAGTATAACAATACTATTGTTCCCATAGGCTTGTTGGGAAGATCAAAGACCTTCTTGTAAAGCCTTGGCACCAGTTGAGCAGTCAGAGCATACTTAACATTTGCTATTTTTTAGTAGATGTTAAGTGTTTTACTAATAGTTCTTATTTTGATTCCTTAGAAATAACTCCATCTCCCTTCCCCCAAATACTTCTCCTTTTATTAGGTGTTCATCTAAGAAAATTAGTAAACTCCTGGCTCAAAGAGCCTCTGATCTTCATTTGGAGAAAGATAACATTTTAAAGATAAAATTAGAAGAGTAATTATATTAAACATTTATTATTAAAGTTAATTTATTATCAGTAGCCGAATAAGCTAGTTAAAGCTACACATTATTAATCCAGATTACCTGGGTTCTACTCCTGGCTTTGCCATTAAATTGGTTTAAGAATTTGAACAAGTCACTTCCCTTCTGGGCCTCAATTTCCTCATCTGGAAAATGGTGGGTTTGGGCTAGATAACATTTAAGAACATAAAGTGTGAAGTCAGACTGCCCAGATTGAATCCAAGCTTTCCTCTTGATAACAATAAGATCTATCTCAACTTCCTCACCAGTAAAGTGAGAATAATTATGATGCCTATCTCACAGGATTTGAGGGAGAATTAAATGAGATAATGCACAAAAAGCATTTAAAATAGTGACTGGTACATGTATAAAAGGTTCAATAAACATTACCTATTATTATAATATCGAAGGGTCCTTCCCTTTTAAAACCCATGGGCCAGGTGCAGTAGCTCACGCTTGTAATCCTAGCACTTTGTGAGGCCCAGGCAGGCGGATCACTTGAGGTCAGGAGTTCGAGATCAGCCTGGCCAACATGGTGAAACCCTGTCTCTACTAAAAATACAAAAATTAGCCGGGCGTGGCAGTGTGCGGCTGTAATCCCAGCTACTCAGGAGGCTGAGGCACGAGAATTGCTTGAACCTGGGAGGTGTAAGTTGCAGTAAGCGGAGATCACACCATTGCACTCCAGCATGGGAGACAAGAGTGAAACTCGATCTCAAAAAATAAAAATAAAAATAAATAAAACCCATGATTCATTTTATTATCTGGGCTGCTATAGCTGAATTATAGTTTAATGAAGCAACTATGGATATTTGTTCATTAATTCAATTAATTCATTCAACAAATTATTGTTAAGCACCATTTGTGTGTCAGCAACCATGCTAGCTACTGAGAGCAAAATGGAACTTTGACTCTTTCCTTATAACACTTAATCAAAAATGCACTTCAATTATGAGCATATAATTTAAAACTGAAATAAGAACTCTGAAGGAATATACTTCCATGAGAACCACTAATGAAGAAACCTGACCTGATATTGAGGGTGGCACCCTAAGCATGAGTAGAATTTACCTAGGTGAAGAAGAAGTTGGGAATGAGAGTGGGTAACATCCCAGAAAGAGCACATGTGAAGGTCTTTTGGTAGGAAAAGCATGCGGTACTTAGTACTCAAGAATCTAGAAGACAGCCAGTGTGGCTGGAAAGGAGTAGAGAGATGATACCAGAGAGTACTGCTTTACATGTTCCAATTTGGTCACAATTTTGGAATTTTAACTATGCAAATTTAAGATAGTACAATACAAAATATTGAGAGTTTGACTATGCATGCAACTTTTGAAATAGTTCAAGTAAAAAAATTATCAGGAAGAACATAATCAATTTCAAAGTGGGCAAGTATGTGAAAGATAAGCTGTGTTATGCTATTGCCACATTTTGGTATCACTTTAGTCATTAAATAGAAATACCTTCTGTGTTTTGTCAGAATTATACTAACTTTGGATTATGTGAACTATTGATGGACACACTCCTTAAATAAAATGCAGACAGGCCTCACTTGTCTTTGACTTTGACTTAATCTCGATGGCCCTAGTTTTAACCCCCTGATAGTTAGAACTTCAAGACTCTCCCCAGCTCAGGCATTGTTTCAAACCATAAAATACATAACCATTAATGCACAGTAACTTATATCAGTCTAACTGAATATGTCAAACTATTCTGAAGCTTAAAATTTTAAAAATATGCATCTGTTTCTGTATATTTCCTTAGTAAGTTCTAGAAGGGAAATAAACCCATCATTTTGCATTTTACAAGAGAGTTACTCAATTAACAACTCAATCAGTGGATCCCCACAGGAAAGTGAGCATTGGGAATTAAATTTGCCTCAGGTTCTTAAAAAACAAAAACACTTTCCTTTTGACTGTTTTAAGCTTAAAATTAAACAAAGAAAATTTATATTCTCACCACACAAGCTCATGTTAAGCAGGTACAGTTTTGCAAATCTCAAAAGCTTTTATCACATGTTTAAATTAAAATGGCTTATAAATATTTTTAAAGTATTGAAACTACCAAAGTGAGAAAGTTGATTTACAATAGATCAACTAAATCAGGCAGCATCCGCTCTTCTGCAAATCAGTAACTTTGCATTGACTTACCAACTCTTCCCCGATATGTCCTGTTGATCAGGAGAAGACGTGACTATTTAGCCTTTCCTATTGATGATATAAAAATAACTTTTAAATTTTTGCCCTCTTTTACTTTTTTTTCTTTTTATTTGAGACAGAGTCTCACTCTGTCCCACAGGCTGGAGTGCGGTGGCACGATTTCAGCTCACTGCAACCTCCGCCTCCCAGGTTCAAGCGATTGTCCTGCCTCAACCTCCCAAGTAGCTGGGATTACATGTGCCCACCACCACACCTGGCTAATTTTTGTATTTTTAGTACAGACAGGGTTTCACCATGTTGGTCAGGCTGGTCTCAAACTCCTGACCTCAGGTGATCTGCCCAAAGCGTTGGGATCACAGGCATGAGCCACCACTCCCAGCCTTTTTGGTTGTTGTTTTTAGAGACAGGGTCTCACTCTGGTGCATGATCATGGCTCACTGCAGCCTCAACCTCCTGAGTTTGCCTTTCTTAAAATAAATTCTTTTGCATTGATTATTTGGAAAGAATTATTTGAGAAGTGAGTTATTCCCCCATGATTCTATAATGGATAAAATAAAAAATTGGGAGAATAAATTGTTCATAACCTCAAAGTCATGGTATACTCTGTCCTGTTGACTAGATGGTTGAAAAATGGAGGTCTGAATGATAGATTCTTAGAACGTGTATTGAAATATAATTTACATACCATAAAATTCAGCCACCTAAGTGTAAAATTCAATAATTTTCGATAAATTTACTAAATTATTTAACAATTGCCATAATCCAGTTTTACAACATTTCTATTACCCCCATAAGATACCTTATTCCAAAGCCATATACGACAAACCCACAGTCAAGATTATACTTAATGGGCAAAAGCTGGAAGCATTCCCCTTGAAAACAGGCACAAGACAAGAACGCCCTCTCTTATCACTCCTATTCAACATGGTATTGGAAGTCTTGGCCAGGGCAATCAGGCAAGAGAAAGAAATAAGGGCATCCAAATAGAAAAAGAGAAAGTCAAACTATCCCTGTTTGCAGACGACATGATCCTACATCTAGAAAACCCCATAGTCTCAACCCAAAAGCTTCTTCAGCTCATGACTTCAGCAAAGTTTCAGGACACAAAATCAATGTGAAAAAATTGCTAGCATTCCTATACATTCCTATACAACAACAGTCAAGCCGAGAGCCAAATCAGAAACAAAATCCCATTCACAATTGCCACAAAAATAATAAAATACATAGGAACACAGCTAACTAGGGAGGTGAAAGAGCTCCACAAGGAGAACTACAAACCACTGCTCAAAGAAATCAGAGATGACACAAACAAATGGAAAGCATTCCATGCTCGTGGAGAGGAAGAATCAATATCTTTTAAAAGGCCATACTTTCTCGGCTTTTAGAAACTGAAAAAAATAAAATGGCAATTGTGCCCAAAACAGTTTATAAATTCAGTGCTATTCTTATTAAACTACCATTGAGATTCTTCACAGAACCAGAAAAAAAAAACTATTTTAAAATTCATACGGAACTAAAACAGAGCCCAGATAGCCAAGGCAATCCTAAGCAAAAAGAGCAAAGCTGGAAGCATTGTGCTACCTGATTTCAAACTACACTACAGGACTACAGAAACCAAAACAGTATGGTACTGGTACAAAAACAGACACATAGACCAATAGAACAGAATAAAGAATCTAGAAATAAGACCACACACCTACAACTGTGTGATCTTCAAAAAACCTGACAAAAAAAGAGCAATGGGGAAAGGAATCCCTATTCAATAAATGCTGCTGAAAAAACTGGCTAGCTATATGCAGAAGATTGAAACTGGACCCCTTCCTTACACCATGTACAAGAATTAATTCAAGATGGATTAAAGACTTAAATGTAAAATCCAAAACTATAAAAACCCTAGAAGACAACATAAGCAATACCATTCAGAATATATACCCTGGCAAAGATTTCATGAGGAAGACTCCAAAAGAAATTGCAATAAAAGCAAAAATTGATAAATGGGATCTAATTAAACTAAAGAGCTTCTGCACAGCAAAAGAAACTATCAATAGCGTAAACAGACAACCTACAGAATGCGAGAAAATATTTGCAAACTATGCATCTGACAAGGTCTACTATCTGACATCTATAAGGAACTTAAAATTACAAAAAAAAAAAAAACATTTAAAAGTGAGCAAAGGACGTGAACAGACACTTTTCAGAAGAAGATATGTATGTGGCCTACATGCATATGAAAAAAAGCTCAACATCACTAATCATTAGAGAAATGCAAATTAAAACCACAATGAGATACCATTTCACACCAGTCAGAATGGCTATTATTAAAAAGCCAAAAAATAACATCCTGGCGAGGTTGTGGAGAAAAACACTTATATAATGTTGGTGGGAGTGTAAATTAATTCAACCATTATGGAAGACAATGTGGCAATTCCTTGAAGACCTAAAGACAGAAATACTATCGACCCAACAATCCTATTACCAGGTATATACCCAAAGGAATATAAATCATTCCATTATAAAGACACATGCAGACATATATTCATTGCCACACTGTTTCCAGTAGTGAAGACATAGAATCAACCTAAATATCTATCAATGGTAGACCAGATAGAGAAAATGTGCTACATATACACCATGAGATACTATGCAGACATAAAAAAGAACAAGATCATGTCCTTTGCAGGGACATGGATGGAGCTGGAGGCCATTATCCTTAGCAAACTAATGCAGGAACAGAAAACTAAATACTGCATGTTCTTACTTACAAGGGGGCACTAAATGATGAGGACACATGGACATATAGAGGGGAACAATACACACTGGGGCCTATTGAAGGGTGGGGGTGGGAGGAGGGAGAGAATCATGAAAAAAACTAATACCCAGGTGATGAAATAATCTGTACAACAAATTCCCATGACACAAGTTTACCTATGCAACAAACCTGCACATGGACCCCTGAACATAACATAAAACTTGTTTTTAAAAGAAAGATACCTTATTCCCGTTTACATTGAATCCCTGTTTCCAGCTCCATGTAAGAGCAACCAGTAATCTTTCTGTCTCTATAGATTTGCCTTTACATCACATTTCATTTAAATGGAATCATATAATATGTAGTCTTTTGTGTCTGGCTTCAATTAGCATAATGTTTTTGAGTTTCATCCATGTGATGGCATGTATCGGTATTCCATTCCTTTTTATGGCTAAATAGTATTCCATTGTTTGGCTATAGCACATTTTGTCTATCCAGTCATCAATTGAGACAATTGGGTCATTTCCACTTTCTGAGTATTGTAAATAGTGCTGCTGTGAACATTTGTGTACAAGCTTTTGTGTGGACATATGTTTTCAGTTCTTTTGGGTAGATTACCAGGAATGGAACTGCTTGGTCATTGGGACCTCTATGTTGAATATTTGAAGAAATGGCCACGTTGTTTTCCAAAGTGGTTGTGATATTTTACATTCCCACAAACAATGATTAAGGGTTCCAGTTTCTCCACATTGTAATCAACATTTGTCTGTTGTACTGATTACAGTCATTCCAGTAATTGTAGAGTGGTATCTCATACGGCATTTAGTATCTTTTCATGTACTTCTTAGCCATCCCTTTATCTTCCTTGGAAACATGTCTATTCCAATATTTTTTGCCCATTTTTAATTGGATTATTTGTCTCATTATTTAATTTTTAGAGTTCTTTTATATTCTAAATGCAACTTCTTTTTCAGAAATATGATATGCAAAACTTTTCCCTGCACAGTGACTGTCTTCTTTCCTTTTTTTTTTTTATCGATACATAACTTACACATATTTTGGGGGTATACATGATATTTTGATACATGCATACAATTTGTAATGATCATGATCAAATCAGAGTAATTTGAATATCTATCACCTTGAACTTTTATCTTTTCTTTATGTTAACAACATTCCAATTCTTCTTGTCTAGCTTGTTTGAAATATACAATATATTATTGTTAACTATAGACACCCTATTGTACTATAGAACACTAGATCTTATTCCTTCTATCAAACTGTATTTTTGTACACATTAACATACCTCGCTTCATTTCCCCTCCCCTCTACTATTCCCAGCCTCTGGTAATTGCCAATCAACTCTCTACCTCCATGAGATCTAATTTTAGCTTCCATTGATAAGTGAGAATATGTGATATTTGTCTTTCTGTGCTTGGCTTATTTTGCTTAACATAATGAACTACAGTTCCATCAATGTTGCTGCAAATCACAGGATTTCACTTTTTTATGGCTGAATAATATCCCATTGTGTATATATACCACATTTTCTTTTTTCATTCTTCTGTTGATGGACACTTAGGTTGATTCCATATCTTGGCTTTCGTAAGCAGTGCTGCAATGAACATGGGAGTACAGATATCTCTTCAATTTACTGATTTCCATTTTTTTTTTTTTGGATATGCATTCCATAGTGGCTGTACTAATTTACATTCCCACCAACGGGTTATGAGGGTTCCTTTTCTCCACATCCTCACCAGTGTCTGTTATTTTTCATTTTTTTAATAAAAGCCATTTTAATTGGGGTGAGATATTACATTATTGTAGGGTTTTTTCTTTCTTTC
>NC_045445.1:78917131-78964620 GCF_002776525.5 Piliocolobus tephrosceles
TTTTTTTTTTTTTTTTTTTTTTTTTTTTTTTTTTTTTTTACTGGTGTGAGCCACCGCACCTGGCCCAGAGTTTTATTCTTTAGAGGAGGTCAGTGCCCATCACTTTCCCTGTCTATGGACAAATAAAAAGCTGCTCTCTCCAGAGGGGCGGCAGCAGTCCTGCATGGTCCAGTGAGACCCAGAAGGTTTCAGGAGACCTTCAGTCCTGAGTCCCTTTCAGTCATCGTCTTCTGAGTCTGACTCTTCTGCAGACTCGGATGTGCTCTCTGGCAAGTCCTCTCCCATCTGCTGGAACCTTCCCAACTGTGAATCCCACATGTATTTGATGGTCACCTTGAATTTAGCCATCTCATACTCAAAAAGCTTCAGGACGCGAGCCTGCTCTGGGGTCAGCACGTCGCCCTCCTTGCATACCTCGTAGTCAGATAGCAGAGTCACCACACCTCTCTTGAGGGTGGTGGGCAGGCCCAGCTGCCTGAGCTGTGACTCCATGGAGTGGGGGAACTGCTCCAGAGCCCCTGGGTCCAGGCTCACAGTGAAAGCTGCTTTGTTACCAGCTCGGGTGTAGTCCATTTCTGTGTATTTCATGAACCACTCATTCACCTCCTCCTCTGTGCTGTTGGTGAACAGGAAACCCATCTCACCCCTCAACATTTTGCTGACCTGGTGCAGGTTGTCTTTGTACTCATCAGATGGGCCCCGACCCAAGGCCACCATCATCGCCTTGTTTTTGCCGAAGAACATCCGGCTGTGCTCCCAGGCGTTCTGGATGTCCTTTAGCTTGCTGTTCCTCATGTTGGCCACAGAGACGATTCCAAGGTACTTGTAGGTGTCCACACGTTTCCGAAGCTCTTCTATCAGGTTTTGTTTCAATTGCAAGCCTTTATTGGCAGTTTTGTTTAAGGAGACTTTCTTGTCGCGCTTGGATTTGGGCATCGCGCTGAATCCACATTATTGTAGTTTTGACTTGCATTTCCCTGATGATTAGTGATGTTGAGTATTTTTAATATACCCAATGGCCATTTGTGTATTTTGAGAACTGTCTACTCATATCTTTTAGTCATATTTAAATTTGATTATTTGTTATTTTGCTATTGAGTTGTTTGCCATTAATGGCAAAAACCACAATTACTTTGGCACCAACCTATTATTTTATCTTGACATAATCTCATTTGTTTATTTTTGCATTTTTGCCTATGCTTTTGAGGTCTTACTTAAAAAGTATTTGCCCAGAACAATGTTCTGAAGCAGTTGGACAAAAAACAAGACTCAACTATATACTGCATATAAGAAACTCACTTCACCTATAAAGACATAACGTGGATGGAAAGTAAAGAGATGGAAAAAGATATTCCATGCAAATCGAAACCAAAAAGAGCAGGATTATCTATACTTGTATCAGATAAAATAGACTTCAAGTCATAGACTATAAAAAGAGACAAAGTAGGTCAATTTATAATGATAAAGGGGTCAATTCAGCAAGAAGACATAACAATTGTAAATTTACATGCATTCAACACTGGAGCATCCAAATATATAAAGCAAACTTTAATAGATCTAAAGGGGCAGATAGATTGCAATACAATAATAGCAGGGGACGTTTAATAATGAACAATTTTGGAATATTGGCACTATTTCTTCTTTAAATGTTTGATTGAATTACCAGGGAAACCAACCACATCTGGGTTTTCTTTATGAGAAATTTTTAATTATATATTCAATTTCTTTAGTTGTTATAGATCTATTCAGATTTTCTGTTTCTTCTAAAGTCTGTGTTGGTAATTTGTGTCTTTCTGGGAATTTGTCCATTTCATCTAAGTCTTCTAATTTATTGGATTATTTGTTTACAATATTTCTTTATAATCCTCTTAATGTCTGTACATTCATTGCTGATGTCCCCTCTTGTATTCCTGATTTTGGTGATGTGTATCTTCTCTCTTTTGTTTTGGTCAGTTTAGCCAAAGATTTCTCAAGTTTTGTTGATCTTTTCAAAGAACAATTTTTTTTGTTTCATTGATCTTCCCAGTTGTTTTTCTGTTTTGTATTTTATTTATGCCTGCTCTAATTTTATTTATGTCTGCTCCATACCTTTGTCATGGGTTTATTTTGCTCTTCTTTTTCTCGATTCTGAAGGTGAAATACTAGATTACTGATTTGAGAGCTTCTTTTGTAATACAGATATTTAAAGCTATGTATTTTATCCTAAGCACTAAGTTAGCTACATCCCATAAATTTTATATGTTGTGTTTTCATTTTCATTCAGTTCAAAATACTTTCTAATCTTCTTTGTGATTTCTTCTTTGATCCATGGACTATTTGGCTATATATAGTTTAATTTCCAAGTATTTCTGGATTTTGCAAATGCCTTTCTATTGATTTATAATTTAATTTCCTTGTGGTCAGAGAATATAATCAGCATGATTTCAATCCTTTTAAGTTGTTGAGACGTATATAGGCCTAGCATATAGTCTACCCTGAGGAATAGTTCATGTGCACTTTTGAAAGGATGTGAATTTTACTGTGGTTGGATGCAGTCTTCTGTAGATATCAGTTAGTCAAATTGATTAATAGTGTTCTTCAAGTTGTTTTAATACTTACAGATTAACCATCTAGCAGTTCTATTAATTTTTTAGTTTCTAACTATTATTGTAAATTGTCTGTTTTACTCAATTCTGTCACCTTTGTTTTAAGTATTTTTAGGGCTTTGTTGTTAGATAAAAACATGTTTCTAATATTTACCTCTTTCTATAAATTGTCAATTTTTGCCTGGTGTGGTAGCTTACGTCTGTAATCCCAGCCCTTTGGGAGGCGGAGGCGGGCGGATCACCTGAGGTCAGGCGTTTGAGATCAGCCTGGACAACATGGCAAAGCCCTGTCTCTACTAAAATCACAAAAATTAGCTGGGTGTGGTGGCACATGCCTGCAGTGCCAAACTATTCAGGAGGCTGAGTCAGGAGGATTGCTTGAACCCAGGAGGTGGAGGTTGCAGTGAGCTGAGATTACACCACTGCACTCCAGCCTGAGCAAAGAGTGAGATTCTGTCTCAAAACAAATTGTCAATTTTATCAAGACAAAATATGTCTCTGTCTCGTAACAATTTTTGTTTTAAAGCCTATTCTGTGTGGTATTAAAATAGCAATTTCAGCTCTCTTATGGTTACTGTTTGCATGGTGTATCTTTTTCCATCCACTTACTTTCAACCTGTTTGTGGCTTTAAATCTAAAGTGTATCTCTTGCAGGCAGGAAATAGTTGCATCCTGTGTTTCACTTATCCAATCTGACAATCTATGTTTACATTGGGTTCCTTAATTTACTTATTTAATGTAATTTTATGTAGTTGGATTTATGTCTGCTCTCTGGGTATTTTTTCCATGCATGTCTCATGCCTTCATTAATCTTATCCTTTTTCTTCACTACCTATTTTTGTTGAATAGATATTTTCTAATATACCATTTTAATTCCTTTGTAGTTGTTTTGAATATATTTTGAGTTGTTTTCTTAGGGTTGTTGTTGGGATTATAATTTGCACCTTAAAATAATCTACTTTGAATTAATCCTAATTTCACTCTGGTAGTATATACAAACTGCTCCACAATAGCTCCCTTCCATCTCTTCTCAATACTACTGCTTTTATGCAAATTATATCTTTTTATGTTGTTTGTTTTTTTACACAGAGTTCCCTCTTGCTACCCAGGCTGGAGTGTAATGGCACAATCTTGGCTCACTGCAACCTCCACCTCCAGGGTTCAAACAATTCCCCCGCCTCAGCCTCCCAAGTAGCTGGGATTACAGGTGCCCGTCACCAAGCCCAGCTAATTTTTTGTATTTTTAGTAGAGACGAGGTTTCACCATGTTGGCCAGTCTGGTCTCGAACTCCTGACCTCAAGTGGTCCACCTGCCTTGGCCTCCCAAAGTGCTGGGATTACAGGCATGAATCACCCCACCTGGCCATCTTTATATGTTATATGCCCAACAATACAGTTTTAAATTGTTTTACACAGTTTATTTTATTCAATGTTTTAAAAACTAAGAGATGATTTAAATATATATATTTATTCTGTCTATTATATTTACTTATGGAATTACTTTACCTGTGTTCTTTGTTTCTTCATAATATATTCAAATTACCATCTGGTTTTATATATTTTCAGCCTGAAAACTTCTTTTGGAATTTCTTGTAAGGCAGGTCTGATGGCAATGAATTTTCTCAGTCTTTGTTTAACTAGGAATGTTTTTATTTCATTTTCCTTTTTGAAAGATATAATTCTTGGTGGACAGTTTTTTTCTTTCAACACTTTGAACATCATCCCATTGCCTTCTGGCTCCATGGTGTCTAATGGGAGGTCAGCTGCTATTCTTATTAGGGTATTTTTGTGAGTCATTTTGTATTGTTGCTTTCAAGATTGTCTGTTTTTCAACAGTTTTTTTGTGGTGAATCTAGGTGTAGACTTCTTTTAGTTTACACTACTTGGAGTTTGTTGAGCTTCTTGAAAGTGTAAATTAATGTTTTTGCCATATTTTGGGAGTTTTCATCCATTATTCCTTTGAATATTTTTTTCTGTTCCTTTTTTTCTCTCCTCTCTTTCCATTGCTCCCATTATGCATATGTTAGTGTGCTTAACAGGTGTGTTAGGGTTCTCCAGAGGGACAGAACTGATAGGATATATGTATATATGAAAGGGAGTTTAATGGAGAGAATTAGCTCACATGATCACAAGGCAAATTCCCATGATAGGTTGTCTGCAAGCTGAGGAAAAAAGAAGCCACTAGTGGCTCAGGCCAAGTCCAAAAGCCTCAAAAGTAGGGAAGCCAACAATACAGCCTTCAGTCTGTGGCCAAAGGCCCAAGAGGCCCCAGCAAACCAATAGTCCAAAGGCTGAAGAACCTAAAGTCTCATGTCTAAGGACAGGAGGAACAGAAGGAAGCATCCAGCATGGAAGAAAGATGAGAGCCAGAAGACTCAGCTTATCCCACCTTCTGCCTGCTTTGTTCTAGCCATGCTGGCTAGCTGAGTGGATGGTGCCCACCCACACTGAGAGTGGGTCTTCCTCTCCCAGTCCACTGACTCAAATATCAGTCTCCTCTGGCAGCACACCCACAGACACATCCAGAAACAATACTTTACCAGCTGTTTAGGCATCCTTCAGTCCAATAAAGTTGACACCTAATATTAACCATCACAAAAGTGTACTAAATTTCTCTAAGTCTCTGTTCATTCTTCTTTGTTCTTTTTTCTCTGTGTTCTTTAGGTTGCATATCCCTATTAATCTGTCTCCAAGTTCACTGATTATTTCCTCGTTCAGCTCAAACCTGCTGCTGTGCCACTCTAGTGAATTTCTTTATTCAGTTATTTGACTTTTCAATTCCAGAATTTCCATTTGGCTCTTTTTTCCAATTTCCATCTCTTTATTGATAGTCTCTGTTTTATGAGTCATTGTAGTAATACTTTCCCTTAATTTTTTTTTTTTTTTTTTTTTTTTTTTTTTTGCAGAGTCTCACTCTGTCACCAGACTGGAGTGCAGTGGTGCGATTCCCCTAACTTTTAAAGCCTGGCTTCCTTTACTTCTCTGAACATATTTATAAAAACATGCTTGAAGTCTTTTTTAACTAAGTTCAACTTACAGTCTCCTTTAGAGACAGTTTCTGTTCGTAGATTTTTATTTCTACGTATGGGCCACACTTTCTTATTTCTTTACATGTCTCATAAATTTTTGTTGACAACTGAATATATTTTAGATAAAATATTGTAGCAACTATCAATTATGTTCTTCTCCCCACCCCTCCCAGTGATTGCTGTTGCTATTGGGAGATTTTGTTGTTAATGTTATTTTTTGTTTGTATATTTAGTGATTTGCCTGGACTAAATATACAGTACCTGTCTTCCCTCCAATGTGGAGCCACTGAATTGTCTAATCTGTTGTTTTTCTTAATTGCTTTTATTTTTAAGCTTGGCTTCTGCTATGGTCTGCATATTTGTGTACCCCCAAAATTTATATGCTGAAATCTAACCCCCAAGATGATAGTATTAAGAGATGAGGACATTGAGTTAATTAGGTCATGAGGGCTCCATCCTCATGAGTGAGATTGGTGCCTTTATAAAAGAGGCTTACAGGAGCCCTTTTGCCTTCCTGCCATGTGAGGACACTGTGAAAGGACACAGTGAGAAGGTGCCATTTTTGAAGCAGAGAGTGAGCCCTTACCAGACTTCAAATCCACTAGTCACTTGATCTTGGATTTCCCAGCCTCTGAAACTGTGAACAATAAACTTCTGTTGTTGATAAATTACCCAGTCTATGGCATTTTTGTTATGCATTTTGTTTTATGGCATTTTTGTCACAGTTGCCCAAATGGACTAAGACAGCTTCCTAGGAGTCATCCCTAGATCAATATTGCTTAGTGGCCAACAAATATTGATCAATGTTAAACAGGTTGTACTTGAAGACCTTGAGCGAATAAAGCTTCCACTTTTTGCCGAGATGATTTTGGGGTTGGGGCATGCATTCAAAGTTAATCCAGTTAATTGAGCTTCCTTAGCTTTTACTTTCTGCTTATGCGGAGCCTCCCCATCATCTGGGTGTGAGTAGATAACTAGGGCCCTTTCTGGTCTTTGTTTAGTGTGTTCTTAGCCCTGCACATGCACACAGACTTCCGGATTCCTCAAGAATATGACAGCCTTTTCAAAACCTTCTAAAGTTATCTCATTCCCCAGATCTCCACTTAACATTTTTGGTTGCTCTCTAGTTTGCTCAACCAGTATCATAGCCTCAGACAGTTATGGCATTAGCCTTTCATTTTTTGACACTGGTCACTATTGTTTTCAATAATATCCCTGGGCCTTTGGACTTCAGCAGAGCTCCAAGTCAGATTGCCACCCCCAGACAGGAGCCAAGCTAATCATCTTCATAAATACTGCAGCACAGAATTAGGCAGGTGGGGTAGGGGGAGGAGGGATGGGAGCAACCTCAAGTTAAAAACATCCCACTGTTTTTACTAAGATTCAGTAGTTTTTTTTGAACAAATGCTTTTCAGTTTATTGTGTCCCTCTGCTTAATGTTCAGAGTTCTGAAATGCTTGTTTTAATAATTTTACCAGTTTATCACTGCTTTTTTTGAGGTGGGATCTCACTGTGTCACCCAGGCTGGGGTGCAGTGGCACAGTCATAGCTCACTATAACCTCGACTTCCTGGCCTCAAGAAATCCTTTTTCCTCAGCCTCACAAAGCACTGGGATTACAGGCATGAGCCACCATGCCCAGCCTATCATTGTTTTTGCGGGGAGTTAATTTACCAAGGTCCTCACTCTGCCTGAATTATAGACTTTGTTTCATTTGCAGTTTTTAAAATCTTGCTATTCCTCTTGCTCAAAAAATTTATTTTTTAATCGACAGATAAGATTGTATGCATTTATTGTGTACAACATGATGTTTTGAAGTATATATGTGTTATGGAGTGGCTAAACCTATTAATTTACATATGCATTACCTCATTTGATTATCATTTTGTAGTAAAAACGCTTAACATTCACACTCTAAGCATTTTTCAAGAATACACTATTGATGCTATGAGCCACATCTTAGACTTCTCTAGCATTTCTCCAATGGTGTGGTATAGTGCTGAACATAGAACAGACATGCCTGGAAGGCTTTTGGGTCACTAGAAAGCTACCATAGATTATTCTGTCCAGTGAGGAACTGATATATTTCACTGCATAAATAATTGCAAATAAATGCAGAAATAATGTCTGTCTAAATGTTCTGATGCTCAGCCTGGGATACAAACCGCAATTTTGTATGTTATGTTTGTGGTCTGCTTTAGAGTTTTCAATGCACTTTCTTTTTTTTAAATTTTTTATTATACTTTAAGCTCTAGGGTACATGTGCACAACATGCAGGTTTGTTACATATATATACATGTGCCATGTTGGTGTGCTGCATCCATTAACTCGCCATTTACATTAGGTATATCTCCTAATGCTATCCCTCCCCTCTCCCCCTACCCCATGACAGGCCCTGGTGTGAGATGTTCCCCTTCCTGTGTCCAGGTGTTCTCATTGTTCAATTCCCACCTATGAGTGAGAACATGCAGTGTTTGGTTTTCTGTACTTGCGATAGTTTGCTGACAATGATGGTTTGCAGCTGTATCCATGTCCCTACAAAGAACATGAACTCATCCTTTTTTATGGCCACATAGTATTCCATGCAATGCACTTTCTTATCTGTGATCTCACTGATCCTTGAGACAACTCAGTGAAAAAGGTAGGGGAGGTATATAGCTCTGTTTTATATTTGAGGAAAATTTAGAAGGCTTAGCTATATAAAATTTGTGTTAGAACTAGAGTGTGAAATCAAGTTTTTTATCTCCTTGTCTCTCTGATTAGTCACTTTCCCATACACATGACAATCACACAAGTTCCAATGTAAATATTATAATCATAACAAATACTACTAATAATAATTTAACAATAACATAAAATGTTATCATTTAAGTTTTCTTGAACTTCACAGAGAACCTAAAGACCAGTACAAATAAATGTCAAATATATTCCTGTGAGGGTGGACTAGATTCTGCTATAAAAACAACCCCAAAATACGAGTGGTTGGCACACAAAAATATATTTCTTATTTACACAACATTACCAATGCATGTCAGCAAGGACATCCTGCTCATCCTGGTCATTTAGAGTCCCAGGCTTACGGAGGATATATTTCAACACTTTTATGGCCACTACAACAGCGACTTGTAAATCTTCTGGCTAAGGAGTTCTAGGTTACAGTGAGCTATGATCATGCCACTGCACTCCAGCCTGGGTGACAGAGAAAGACCTTGGCTCTAAAATAAATACATAATAAAATAAAGTTTCTGGCCAAAATCTTTTCACTCACATTTTGTTGGACAAAACAAGTCACTTGGCTTTATCTGACTTCATTGTAAGCAAAGATGTGTAATCCCATTCTGTGCCAAGAAGGAGGAAAGATGTGGTGAAGAACATGAATATTACCACCACCCCAAATATCCTTAAGTGAAATGCCAGGCCACCCAAAAAGACATGCTAAGAGAATGATGAAACAGAATTAGACCATCACTCAACTCCCATGTATTTAAGGAGTTGAGGTTGGAGAGCCAAAGTGGGAGGATTTCTTTGGAGAATTGTTGGTGTACTGAGTGTTTCCCTTCTCTGTCTCTCATGGGGGATCAGATGGGATATTTTTTCTCACCTCAGCCAAGTGAGAGGGGACTCAAAGGGTGGAGCATTTCAAAAACAATTATCCCCTGCGGTGCAGAAAACATGAGGACTCATATTTAAAATTCGCACATGGGAGGATTAGAGGTGCAGGGCCATGGTTGCACTGCCTGTTCCACAGCAGAGCTGAAAGGCGTGATTTTCCAGGAAACAGACGTTGTCCAGGAGTTAGGGAGTGAGACGGGAATCACTTTTAAAAGTAATAATGCCCAAGAGAGGTGAAATAAGCCCAAAACAGCATTTATGTGGTATGGACTGAGGCTGAGGGAGGGAGTAAAAAGTGGGCAGCCTGAGAATAGTCACTGCCATCAGGGATGCTGGTCAGAGATTCTTAGTGGGAGGCTCTCCAAGAAACACACAAAGTCAGGTGCAGTGGCTCACGCCTGTAATCCCAGCACTTTGGGAGGCCGAGGAGGGTGAATCACGAGATCAGGAGGTCGAGACCAGCCTGGCCAACATGATGGAACCCCGTCTCTACTGAAAATACAAAAATTAACTGGATGTGGTGGCACATGCCTGTAATCCCAGCTACTCAGAAGGTTGAGGCAGGAGAATTGCTTGAACCTAGGAAGCAGAGGTTGCAGTGAGCCGAGATTGCACCACTGCACTCCAGCCTGGACAACAGAGTGAGACTCTGTCTCAAAAAATATATATATATAATAAAATAAAACACAAAAAGTGGCCCTTGAGAGATAAATATGACCAGCAAACTGTTTTACAAGCTTCATACTAAGTTCTTTACATATATAAGTTAATTCTCACGCCTTATGAGTTCGGGTCTGTTTTTATCTCTATTTTACAGATGTTGAAACTGAGGTATAGAGAGGTTAAGCAACCTGTCTAGGGTCACAAAGATAATAAATGACAGAGACAGAATTTGAGCTAAGGCGGTCAAATTACATAGCATAGCACCTAACTATCTAGCCATCCTGCCCACCTTCTATGATGATAGCCATGTGTGTCACCAATAAGCAATTAAGAGCTTTGCAAAGACTCATTTTGACCAGATGATCTGACTTTAACCGAGATGGTCTGTGAGGCTGAATCAAAAGCTAGGTCTGGGGAATCAAGAAACACATATTTTAAGAGGCTCTGGTAACATTTATTATAGTGTGGTATTACAAAAATTATTTTCTTACTACCTTTCACCTGGAAAATGAAATAAAATAGCCATGTAAGAAACAGTACAGATCTTAATAAATTATGGTTGACTTGGATTGAAACGAGTTATTTAAAAGAAAAACACATAGATTATTCTAAGTCCTGAAGTATTTAGTTATACATGGGTCTGAAGTGTTACACACATACACACACATACACACAAACACCCTATACATAATACATGACATAATGTACAAGAGGCATGATATAGCATATGGTCTCATAAATTTCATGACCACAATACCAAATTCATACTTAATATTGCCCTACTCCATTCCTAGCAATCCACTATATTCCCCTAATTTTTTTCTCCCATACTCCAAAATAATTATCTCACTTTGTCTTCTCTTCTCAAACTTCCTCTTCCCCTTCCCTAATCACTCTCAACTCATAAACAGACTTTCAGAGAACTGAAGGACAGTAATAAAATATACAATATGCATATCATTACAGTCTCAGAGGAGAGAAATAGAGATTGGGGTACTTCACTTCCCAGCAGCCAAAACATGTATTAGCTTCCTAGGACTGACATAGCAAAAGTACCACAGACTATGTGTCTTGAAACAACAGAAATTTATTATGTCACAGTTTTGGATGCTGGAAGTTCAAAATCAAGGTGTTGGTAGGGTCATATTCCCTTTGAAATGGATAGGGGAGAATCCTTCCATGTCTCTTCCTGGCTACCAATGATTTTCTGGACTCTGGTGTTCCTTGGCTTGTAACTACAGCACTTAAATCCCTGTCTTCATATCACATGGCATTCTCCCTGTGTGTGTCTCTGTCTCTGTGTCTCCCTTCTGTTCTTCTAAGAACACTAATTATATTAAATTAAGGGTCCAGCGTACTCCAATATAACCTCATCTACAATGACCCTATTTCCAAATAAGGTCACATTCTGAGGTACTGGAAGTTAGTATTTCAACATTTGGAGAGGGGAAACAATTCAACCCATAACTTATATGATGATTATAAAAAAAAGATCCATCTGATACTCCAGACAATATTTTAAAGCAAGTACAATACAGAGACCTAAATGGAAGTAAAGTTTCCACATTTTACTCAAGGTGGTAAGACTTTGCTACCAGACAGCTGTAATAAATCACATAAGTATATTGCAATGCCCAGAACAACCACTGAGAGGGCTATACAAATTAATATGCCCAAAAATGTTGTAAATAAATTAAGATAAAATTTTGGAAATTGGTCAAGTAACCTCCAGTAGAGCAAGAAGAGAGACTAAGAGGAACAAGAAACAGTGGAAACAAACAGAAAACAAATAATAAAATGGAAGACTTAAGCATTAACAAATCAATAATCACCTTTAATGTAAATAGTCTAAACACACACTACTCAAAAAGCAAATATTGTCCAAATAAATCTGAAAAAACAAAAACGAACAAACCATACACAACCTAATCATGTGCTGGTTACAAGCAGCTCATTTCAAATTCAATTGCATAGATATGCTAAACGAAAATGACGGAAAGAAATATACCATGCAAGCATTAATTTTAAAGATAGGAGTAAATACAAAAATGATGAAGTAGACTTCAGAGACAAAGAAAACCTTTATATATGATAATAAGATCAATTCACCAACAAGACTCAATGATCCCAAAAGTATACACATCAAAACCAAGCCTCAAAATATATTAGGCAAAAATTTATAGAGCTAAAAGGGGAAATAGACAAATCTACAATTATAATTAGGGATTTCAACAGTTCAACTTGTAGAAATTGACAGAACTGCTACACAGAAAATCAGCAGGGATGTAGAACTAGCAACAATATCTAATTAGCATATATAGGAAACTTTACATGACAACAGAACAATACATATTTTTTAAGTGCTCATGAATCATTCACCAAGATAGACTATATTCTGGTCCATAAAACAAATTTCAACAAATTTTAAAGAATTGAAATCATAGAGAGTGTATTCTCTAACCTTAATGGAATCAAATGAGAAATCAATAATAGAAAGACAACAGGAAAATATTTTAATGTAAGGAAATTAAACACACTTCTAAATAATCCACAAGTCAAAGAGAAAGTCTTGAAGGAAAATAAAATCCATAAAACTCAGTGCAAAATGAAAATACAAAGTATCAAAATAAGTGGAATGCAGCTAAAGCAGTGATAAGAGGAGAAATTTATAGCAGTAAATGCTTACATTAGAAAATAGGAAGAGAACAAGATAGTCGAATAGAAGCATGCACCAATTCCCCCCCTTCAAGGACACAAATTTAACAACTATCTATACACAAGAAAAGTACCTTCAAAACAACCAAAAAATCAGATGACAATCAAAGTACTTGGGTTTAACTTCAAATGGCTCAAAAAGGCACTGAGGAGGGTAGGAGACAGTCTTTAATCACTGCTACCACCCATCTCCTATGCCCTGGCAGCAGCCATGCAGTGGAAAAAGAGAATCTGTGTGCTTGGGAGAGTGCAGCAATTGCCAAATATTGCATTTACCTCAGTGGTGCTCTGTCATAGCAGAAGGCAAAACTGGGCAGAACCCAGCTGACACTTGCCCACAGAGGGATTATTTAAAGCAGCCTTAGCCAGAAGGGAATCACCCAACCCAGTGGTGGGAACTTGAGTTCTGGCAAGCCTTGCCACTACAGGCTAAAATGCTTTGAGGCTCTAAATAAACTTGAAAGTCAGTCTAGGCCACAAAGACTGCAACTGCTAGGTGAATCCTAGTGAAGAACTGGGCTCAGAGTCAGTGAACTGAGGGGACACATGACCTAATGAGAAGCCAGCCGAGGCAGCTAAGGGAGCGCTTGAGCCACCCTTCCTTCAACCCCAGGCTTCATAGTTCGGGGCTCCAAAGGAGACACCCTTCCTTCTGCTTAAGGAGAGGAGACAGACTAGTAAAGAGAACTTTTTCATGCATCTTGGATACCAGCTCAACCACAGTAGGATAGAGCACCAGTCAGAGTCCTGAGGCCTCCTTCACAGATCCTAACTCCCAGATGATATTTGTAGACACATCCTCAGCCAGAAGGGAACCCACTTCCTTGAAGGGAAGAACCCAGTCCTATTAGGACCTATCACCTACTGACTAAAGAGCCATTAGGTCCTGAATAACTAGTAGCAATACCCAAGTAGTATGCCATGGGACTTGGATAAGACTCTGAGACTCAAAGGCTTCAAGTGAGACTCAACACATTCCCAGCTGCAGTAGCTACAGGTAGAGACTCCTTCTGCATGAGAAAAGTGGAGAGAAAGGTAAAGGGAACTTTGTCTTACACCTTAGGTACCAGCTTGGCCACAGGGTGATAGACCACCAAGCTGGCTCTTGGCATTCCTAGTACTAGGACTTGGCTCTTGAACAGCACTTCTGGACCTGATCTGGGACAGAGGGGAGCCCACTTCCTTGAAGGGTGAGTCCTAGGCCAGGCAGCATTCACCACAACTGACTGAAGAGCCCCTGAGCCTTAAGGGAACATTAGCAGTAGCCTTGCAATATTCCCTGTGTGTTTGTGGGGGAAATGGCCATGGGGAGAGACATCTTTGCCTGTGGAAAAAGAAGAAAAGAGTGGGAAAAATTGTAACTCCTGGTTTAAGTGTCAGCTCAGCTGCAGTACAGTAGAACAACAGGTAAACTTCTAAGGCTTTTGACTCTAGTCCCTGGCTCCCTGAAGGCACCTCTAGACATATCCAGGGCCTGGGAGAACTCACCACCTTGTAGGGAAGGACACAACCCTAGCTGGCTTTGCCACCTGCTGATTGTAGAGCCCTAGGGCCATAGGTGAACATAAGCAGTAGCTAGGTAGTTGTTACAGTAGGTGTTTGGCAAGACCCACTGCTATGCTGACTTCAGGTGTGACCCAGCAGAGTCATAGTGGTGGTGGCCACAGGGGTGGCAGTGTCATGCCACTCCCAACTCCAGGTGGTTCAGAAAAGAGAGAGAAAGAGGCTGTTTGTTTGGTAGAAAGTAAGGGAAGAGAGCAAGAGTCTTTGCCTCATAATCCAAAGAGATCTTCTGGATCTTATCCAAGACCATTAAGGCGGTTCCTCTGAAAGTCTGCAAGAACCACAGCATTACCAGACTTAGGTGCCCCCTAATACAGATATGGCTTACATCACTATACCCAAGTCCTTTCAAATCCATGGAAAGACTTTTACAAACCCAGACTGCAAAGAACACAATAAATATCTAACTCTTTGATGCCTAGACACAGACAAACATCCACAAGCATCATGACATCCAGGAAAACATGATCTCCCCAAATGAAATAACTAAGGCACCAGGGGCCAATTTTGGAGCAATAGAATTATGTGACCGTTCAGCTAGACAATTCAAAATATCTGTTTTGAGAAAATTCAAAGTTCAAGATAACACTGAGAAGTAATTCAGAATTCTATCAGATAAATTTAACAAAACTATTGGAATAATTAAAAAGAATCAAGCAGTAATTCTGGGTTTGAAAAATGTAGTTGACATACAGAAGAATGCATCAGAGTCTTTTAATAGCAGAGTGGATCAAGCAGGGAAAAGAATTAGTGAGCCTGAAGACAGGCTATTTGAAAATACATAGAGGAGACAAAAGAAAAAAAGGAATAAAACACAATAAAGCATGCCTACAGCATCTAGTAGATACCCCCAAAAGGAAAAATTTAAGATATATTGGCCTTAAAGAGAAGGTAAGAAAGGGATAGGGGTAGAAAATTTATTCAAAGGCAAAATTACAATGTTGCAACCTAGAGAAAGATATCAATATCCATGTACAAGAACATTATAGAACACCAAGCAGATTCAACCCAAAGAAGGCTATTTCAAGACGTTTAATAATCAAACTCCCACAGGTCAAGGGTAAATAATGGATCCTAAAAGCAGTAAGAGAAAAGAAACGAATAACATACAATGAAGCTCCAATATGTCTGTTAGCAGACTTCTCTGTGGAAACCTTACAGGCCAGGAGAGAGTGGCATGAAATATTAAAAGTGTCAAAGGATAAAACATTTATCCTAGAATAGTGTATCTGGCAACAATATCCTTTAACCATGAAGGAGAAATAAAGGCTTTCCCAGACACACACACACACAAAAAGCTGAGGGATTTTATCAACACCAGACCTGTTCTACAAGAAATGCTAAAGGGAATACTTCAATCAGGAATAAAAGAATTTTAATGACCAATAAACAGTCATCTAACATACGAAATTCATTGGTAATAATAACTACAGAAAAATAGACTAACACTCTAACTGTGGTGCTTGTATCTTAAATAGAAAGACTAAACAATGAACCAATCAAAAATAATAACTACAACTTTTGAAGACATAAAAGTACAATAAAATATAAATGGAAAGAACAAAAAGTTAAAAGGTAGAGGGACAAAGTTAAAACGTGTAAAGTTTTTATTAGTTTTTCTTTTCCTTTGTTTATGCAAACAGTGTTAAGTTGTTATCAGCTTAAAATAATGGGTTATAAGATAGTATTTGAAGCCTCGTGGTAACCTCAAACAAAAAACGTACAACAGATACACAAAAAATAAAAAGCAAAAAATTAAAACACACCAGCAGAGAAAAATCAGCTTCACTAAAAGGAAGACAGGCAGAAAGGAAAGAAGGAAGAGACCACAAAACAACCAGAAAAAAAATTAACAAAATGGCAGAAGTAAGTTCTTACTTATCAACAATAGCATTGAATAAATGAACTAAATGCACCAATCGAAAGTTCTATACTGGCTGAATAGATAAAACAACAAGACTCAATTATCTGTAACCAAAAAGAAACACACTTCACCTACAGAGATACACATAGACTGAAAATAAAGGAGTGGAAAAATACATTTTATGCTAATGGAAACCAAAAAGAGCAGGAATAACTATACTTATATCAGAAAAAAATAGATGTTAAGACAAAAACTATAAGAAGAGACAAAGAAGGTCACCATACAATGACAAAGAAGTCAATTTAACAATTAACATTGTTAATTTTAAAATTTAACAATGTATTTTCAAATAGCCTGTCTTCAGGCTCACTAATTCTTTATTCTGCTTGATCCATTCTGCTATTAAAAGACACAGTCCCTTTTTTAGAAGAAATACAGAAAAAACAAAGAAAGATTAAGAAAGACTCTGATGCATTCTTCTGTGTGTCAATTTCATTTTCCTTTTGTTTTATCATACTTTAAGTTCTAGGGTACATGTGCACAATGTGCAGGTTTGATAAATAGGTATACATGTGCCATGTTGGTTTACTGCACCCATCAACTCGTCATTTACATTAGGTATTTCTCCTAATGCTATCCCTTCCCCAGTCCTCCACCCCCAACAGGCCCCAGTGTGTGATGTTCCCCGCCCTGTGTCCAAGTGATCTCATTGTTCAGTTCCCACCTATGAGTGAGAACATGTGGTGTTTAGTTTTCTGTCCTTGTGATAGTTTGCTGAGAATGATGGTTTCCAGTTTCATCCATGTCCTGCAAAGGACATGAACTCATCTTTTTTCATGGCTGCGTAGTATTCCATGGTGTATATGTGCCACATTTTCTTAATCCAGTCTATCATTGATGCACATTTGGGTTGGTTCCAAGTCTTTGCTATTGTGAATAGTGCCGCAATAAACATATGTATGCATGTGTCTTTATAGTAGCGTGATTTATAATCCTTTGGGTATATACTCAGTAATGGGATTGCTGGTCAAATGGCATTTCTAGTTCTAGATCCTGGAGGGATCACCACACTGTCTTACAGAATGGTTGAACTAATTTACACTCCCATGAACAGTGTCAAAGCGTTTCTATTTCTCCACACCCTCTCCAGCACCTGTTGTTTCCTGACTTTTTAATGATGGCCATTCTAACTGGCATGAGATGGTATCTCATTGTGGTTTTGATTTGCATTTCTCTGATGGCCAGTGATGATGAGCATTTTTTCATGTGCCTGTTGGCTGCATAGATGTCTTCTTTAGAGAAGTGTCTCTTCGTATCCTTTGCCCACTTTCTGATAGGTTTGTTTTTTTTCTTGTAAATTTGTTTGAGTTCTTTGTAGATTCTAGGTATTAGCCCTTTGTCAGATGGGTAGATTGCAAAAATTTTCTCCCATTCTGTAGGTTGCCTGTTCACTCTGATGGTAGTTTCTTTTGCCATGCAGAAGCTCTTTCATTTAATTAGATCCCATTTGTCTATTTTGGCTTTTGTTGCCATTGCTTTTGGTGTTTTAGACATGAAGTCCTTGCCCATGCCTATGTCCTGAATGGTATTGCCTAGGTTTTCTTCTAGGGTTTTTATGGTTTTAGGTCTAACATTTAAGTCTTTAATTCATCTTGAATTAATTTTTGTATAAGGTGTAAGGAAGAGATCCAGTTTCGGCTTTCCGCATATGGCTAGCCAGTTTTCCCAACACCATTTATTAAATAGGGAATCCTTTCCCCATTTCTTGTTTTTGTCAGGTTTGTCAAAGATCAGATGGCTGTAGATGTGTGGTGTTATTTCTGAGGCCTCTATTCTGTTGCATTGGTCTATATCTCTGTTTTGGTACCAGTACCATGCTGTTTTGGTTACTGCAGCCTTGTAGTATAGTTTGAAGTCAGGTAGCATGATGCCTCTAGCTTTGTTCTTTTGGTTTGGGATTATCTTGGCAATGTGGGCTCTTTTTTTGTTCCATATGAACTTTAAAGTAGTTTTTTTCCAATTCTGTCAAGAAAGTCATTGGTAGTTTGACAGGGATGGCATTGAATCTATAAATTACCTTGGGTAGTACAGCCATTTTCATGATATTGATTCTTCCTATCCATGAGCATGGAATATTCTTCCATTTGTTTGCATACTCTTTTATTTTGTTGAGCAGTGGTTTGTAGTTCTCCTTGAAGGGGTCCTTCACATCCCTTTTAAGTTGGATTCCTACATATTTCATTGCCTTTGTAGCAATTATTAATGGGAGCTCACTGATGATTTGGCTCTCTGTTTGTCTGTTACTGCTGTATAGGAATGCTTGTGATTTTTGCACATTGATTTTGTATCCTGAGAATTTGCTGAAGTTGCTTATCAGCTTAAGGAGATTTGGGGCTGAGACGATGGGGTTTTCTAAGTATACAATCATGTCATCTGCAAACAGTGAAAATTTGAATTCCCCTTCTCCTAATTGAATACCCTTTATTTCTTTCTCTTGCCTGATTGCCCTGGCCAGAACTTCCAACACTATATTGAACAGGAGTGGTGAGAGAGGGAGTCCTTGTCTTGTGCCGGTTTTCAAAGGAAATGCTTCCAGTTTCTCCTCATTCAATATGATATTGGCTGTGGGTTTGTCATAAATAGCTCTTATCATTTTGAGATACGTTCCATCAATACCTAGTTTATTGAGAGTTTTTAGCATGAAGGGCTGTTGAATTTTGTCGAAGGCCTTTTCTACATCTATTGAGATAATCATGTGGTTTTTGTCATTGGTTCTGTTTATGTGATGGATTATGTTTATTCATTTACGTATGCTGAACCAGCCTTGCATCCCAGCGATGAAGCCCGCCTGACCATGGTGGGTAAGCTTTTTGATGTGCTGCTGGATTCGGTTTGCCAGTATTTTATTGAGGATTTTCGCATCGAAGTTCATCAGGGATATTAGTCTAAAATTCTCTTTTTTGTGGGTGTCTCTCTGCCAGGCTTTGGTATCAGGATGATATTGGCCTCATAAAATGAATTAGGGAGGATTCCCTCTTTTTCTATTGATTGGAGTAGTTTCAGAAGGATTGGTACCAGCTCCTCTTTGTACCTCTGGTAGAATTAGGTTACCAGAGCTGTGTTCAAGTCCTGGATATCCTTGTTAACCTTCTGTCTCATTGATCTGTCTAATATTGACAGTGTGGTGTTAAAGTCTCCCATTATTGTTGTGTGGGAGTCTAAGTCTCTTTCTAGGTCTCTAAGGACCTGCTTTATGAATCTGAGTGCTCTTGTATTGGGTGCATATATATTTAGGATAGTTAGCTCTTCTTGTTGAATTGATCCCTTTACCATTATGTAATGGCCTTCTTTGTCTCTTTTGATCTTTGTTGGTTTAAAGTCTCTTTTATCAGAGAATAGGATTGCAACCCCTGCTTTTTTTGCTTTCTATTTGCTTGGTAGATCTGCCTCCATCCCTTTATTTTGAGCCTATGTGTGTCTTTGCACATGAGATAGGTCTCCTGAATATAGCAAACTGATGTGTCTTGACTCTATCCAATTTGCCAGTCTGTGTCTTTTAATTGGAGCATTTAGCCCACTTATATTTAAGGTTAATATTTTTGTGTGTGAATTTGATCCTGTCGTTATAATGTTAGTTTGTTATTTTGCCCATTAATTGATGCAGTTTCTTCCTAGCATTGATGGTCTTTACAATTTGGCATGTTTTTGCAGTGGCTGGTACTGGTTGTTCCTTTCCATGTTTAGTGCTTCCTTCAGGAGCTCTTGTAAGGCAGGCCTGGTGGTGACAACATCTCTCAGCATTTGCTTATTTGTAAAGGATTTTATTTCTCCTTCACTTATGAAGCTTAGTTTGGCTGGCTATGAAATTCTGGGTTTAAAATTCTTTTCTTTAAGAATGTTGAATATTAGCCCCCACTCTCTTCTGGCTTGTAGGGTTTCTGCAGAGAGATCTGCTGTTATTCTGATGGGCTTCCCTTTGTGGGTGATCCAACCTTTCTCTCTGGTTGCCCTTAACATTTTTTCCTTCATTTCAACCTTGGTGAATCTGACTATTATGTGTCCTGGGCTTCTCGAGGAGTATCTTTGTGGTGTTCTCCATATTTCCTGAATTTGAATGTTGACTTGTCTTGCTATGTTGGGGAAGTTCTCCTGAATAATATCCTGAAGAGTGTTTTCCAGCTTGGTTCCATTCTCCCCATCACTTTCAGGTACACCAATCAAACGTAGTTTTGGTCTTTTCACATAGTCCCATATTTCTTGGAGGCTTTGTTCATTTCTTTTTACTCTTTTTTCTCTAACATTGTCTTCTCACTTTATTTCATTAATTTGATCTTCAATCGCTGATATCCTTTCTTCCAATTGATCGAATTGGTTATTGGAGCTTGTGCATGCGTCACAAATTTCTCGTGCCATGGTTTTCAGCTCCATCAGGTCATTTAAGGTCCTCTCTACACTGTTTATTATAGTTAGCCATTCGTCTAACCTTTTTTCAGGTTCTTAGCTTCCTTGTGATGGGTTTGAACATGCTCCTTTAGTTCGGAGAAGTTTGTTATTACTGACCTTCTGAAGCCTACTTCCGTCAGCTTGTCAAAGTCATTCTCCATCTAGCTTTGTTCTGTTGCTGGCGAGGAGCTACAATCCTTTGGAGGAGAAGAGGGGCTCTGGTTTTTAGAATTTTCAGCTTTTCTGCTCTGGTTTCTCCCTATCTTTGTGGTTTTATCTATCTTTAGTCTTTGATGATGGTGACCTACAGATGGGGTTTTGGTATAGATGTCCCTCCCTTTTGTTGATGTTGATACTATTCCTTTCTGTTTGTTAGTTTTCCTTCTAAGAGTCAGGTCCCTCAGCTGCAGATCTGTTGGAGTTTGCTGAAGGTGCACTCCAGATATTGTTTGCCTGGGTATCACCAGTGGAGGCTGCAGAACAGCAAATATTTCAGAAGGGCAAATATTGCTACCTGATCCTTCCTCTGGAAGCTTCGTCCCAGAGGGGCACCCGCCTATATGAGGTGTCTGTAGGCCACTACTGGGAGATGTAACACGGGGGTCAGGGACCCTCCTGAGGAGGCAGTCTGTCTGTTCTCAGAGCTCAAATGCCGAGTTGGGAGAACCACTGCTCTCTTCAAAGCTGTCAGATAGGGACATTTAAGTCTGCAGAAGTTGTCTGCTGCCTTTTGTTTAGCTAAGCCCTGCCCACAGAGGTGGAATCTAGAGGCAGTAGGCCTTGCTGAGCTGTGGTGGCCTCTGCCCAGTTTGAGCTTCCTGGCTGCTTTGCTCACTTACTGAAGCCTCAGCAATGGCAGATGCGCCTCCTCCAGCCAGGCTGCCACCTCGCAATTCGATCTCAGACTGCTGTGCTAGCAGTGAGTAAGGCTCCGTGGGCATGGGACCTGCTGAGCTGGGCAGGGGAGAGAATCTCCTTGTCTGCTGGTTGCTAAGACCTTGGGAAAAACACAGTATTTGGGTGGGAGTGTCCCATTTTTCCAGGTACAATGTGTCATGGCTTCCCTTGGCTAGGAAAGGGAAATTCCCTGACCCCTTGTGCTTCCTGGGTGAGGCAACGTCCTGCCCTGCTTCAGCTCATCCTCCATGGGCTGCACCCACTGTCCAACCAGTCCCAGTGAGATGAACCAGGTACCTCAGTTGGAAATGCAGAAATCACCCATCTTCTGGGTCGATCATACTGGGAGTTGCAGACTGGAGCTGTTCCTGTTCGGCCATGTTGGAAGCTTCATCAACTGCATTTTTCAAGCCCAGAATTTCTGCTTGATTCTTCTTAATTATTTCAATCTTTCTGTTAAAAAGGATATACCTATAGTAAATATATATGCACCCAACAATGGAGCACCCAGAAATATGAGGTAAACATTGTTAGAGCTACAGAGAAAGGTAGACACAAATACAACAATAGCTGGAGGCTTCAACACTCTGCCCTCAGTGTTGGACAGACCTGCCAGACAGAAAATCAACAAAGAAACATTGGACTTAATCTGCTCTACAGACCAAATGGTTCTAGCAGATATTTACAGAACATTTTATCCAACAGCTGCAGAATACACATTTTTCTCCTCAGCTCATGGATCATTCTCAAGAATAGACCATATGTTAGGGCACAAAACAACTCCTAATACATTCAAAAAATTCAGAAAATAAAATAACATTAAGCATCTTTTCTGACCACAATGTAATACAACTAGAAATCAATACAGACATTTTGAAAACTATACAAACATGTGGAAATTAAACAATACGCTCCTGAATGACCAGTGGGCCAATGAAGAAATCAAGAAGGAATTTGAAAAAATTTGTGAAACAAATGGCAATGGAAACATTACATACAAAACTGATAGGATACAGCAAAAGCAGTGCTGAGAAGGAAATTTATACCTATAAGTACCTAAATAAAAAAAAGACAAAAACTTCAGATAAGCAATCTAATGATGCATCAAGGGGAACATCACACACCAGGGCCTATCATGGGGGGGGGAGGGGGGAGGGATTGCATTGGGAGTTATACCTGATATAAATGATGAATTGATGGGTGCTGACAAGTTGATGGGTGCAGCACACCAACATGGCACAAGTATACATATGTAACAAACCTGCACGCTATGCACATGTACCCTAGAACTTAAAGTATAATAAAAAAATAAAAATAAAAAAACTAGAAAAGCAAGAGAAAACCAAACCCGAAATTACCAGAAAAAAATAATAATGAAGACTACAGCAGAAACAAATGAAATTGAAAGAAAAAATAAAAGATCAATGATAGAAAAAGTTGGTTTTTTAAAAAAATTCAACAATATAGACAAACCTTTAGGCAGACTAAGAAAAAAAGAGAGAAGATGCAAATAAAATCAGAGATGAAAAAGGAGACATTACATCCAATACCACAGAAATTCAAAGGATCATTAGAGGCTACTACAAGCAACTATAGGCCAATAAATTATAAAATCTAAAAGAAATGGATACATTCCTCGACACATACAGCCTAACAAGATAGAACCAGGAAAAAATTCAAAACATGAGCTGACCAATAACAAATAACAAGATTGAAGCCATAATAAAAATTCTCCCAGAAAAAAATAAATAAATAAAAATAAAAGTTCAGGACCTAATGGCCTCACTGCTGAATTCTACCAAATATTTAAAGAAGAACTAATACCAATTCTACTCAAATTACTCTAGAAAATAGAGGCGGAAGGAAAACTTTCACACTCATTCTATGAGGACAGTATTACCCTGATACCAAAACTGACAAAGACACATCAAAAGCAGAAAACTGTGGGCCAATATCTGGCCAGACGTGGTGGCTCATGCCTGTAATTTCAGCACTTTGGGCAGCTGAGGCAGGTAGATTACTTGAGGTTAGGAGTTCAAGACCAACCCGGCTAACACAGTGAAATCCTATCTCTATTAATAATACAAAAATTAGCTGGGTGTGGTGACAGGTGTCTGTAATCCCAGCTACTTGGGAGGCTGAGGAATGAGAATCACTTAAACTTAGGAGGTAGAGGTTGCAGTGAGCCAAGATCACACCACTGCACTCCAGCCTGAGAGATGGAGCAAGACCCTATCTCAAAAACCATAAAACAACTATAGGCCAATATCTCTGCTGAACAGCGATGCAAAAGTTCTCAACACAATACTAGCAAACCAAATACAACAATAAATTAAAAAGATAATTCATCGTGATCAATGAGATTTATCCCAGGGATGCAAGAGTGGTTCAACATATGCAAATTAATCACTGTGATACTTCATGTCAACAGAATGAAGAACAAATCCATATGATCATTTGAATTGATGCTGAAAAAGCATTTGATAAAATTCAATATTCCTTCATGATAAAATCCCTCAAAAACTGTGTATAGAAGGAACATATCTCAACATAATAAAAGCTGTATATTACAGACCAACAGCTAGTATCAGACTGGATCATGAAAAATTGAAAGTCTTTCCTCTAAGATGTGGAACATGACAAGGATGTCCACTTTTACCTCTGTTATTCAGCATAGTACTGGAAATTCTAGCTAGAGTTATCAGACAAGAATAACATATAAAGGGCATCCAAGTTGGAAAGCAGGAAGTCAAAGCATCCTTGTTTGCTGATGATATAATCTTATATTTGGAAAAACCTAAAGTCTTCACAAAAAAACTATTGGAACTAATTTAAAAATTCAGTAAAGTTGCAGGACATAAGATCAACTTACAAAAATCAGTAGCATTTCTATATGCCAACAGCCAACAATCTGAAAAGGAAATCAAGAAAGTAATCCCACTTACAATAGCTACAAATAAAATTAAGTACTTAGGAATTAACCTAATCAAAGAAGTGAAAGATCTCTGCAATGAAAAATATAAAACACTGATGTAAAAAATTGAAGATAGAAGAAAATGGAAAGACATTCCATGTTCATAGATTGGAAGAATCAATGTTGTTAAAATGTCCATACTACCCAAAGCAATCTACAGATTTAATGCAATTCTTATCTATTTTCTATTGCTTTTCAGAAATAGAAAAAACAATACTAAAATGTATTTAAAACCACAAAAGACCCAGAATAGACAAAGCTATCCTAAACAAAAAGAACAAAACTGGAGGAATTACATTACCTGACTACAAATTATACTACAGAGCTACAGTAGCCAAAACAGCATGGTACTGGCATAAAAACAGACACATAAACCAATGCAACAGAATTCAGAAACCAGAAACAAATTCACACACCTGCAGTGAACTCATTTTCAACAAAGGTGCAAAGAGCATACACTAGGGAAAAGGCTATAAATGGTGCTGAGAAATCTGGATATCCACATGCAGAAGAATGAAACTAGAACCCTGTCTTTTGCTGTATACAAAAATCAAATGAAAATGGATTAAAGACTTAAATCTAAGACCTCAAGCTATGAAACTGCTACAAGAAAACATTGGGGAAAATCTCCAGGACATTGGCCTGGGCAAAAATTTGTTGAGTAATACCTCACAAGTACAGGCAACCAAAGCAAAAATGGACAAATGGGATTACATCAAGTCAAAAAGCTTCTGCATGGCAAAGGAAACAATCAACAAAATGAAGAGACAACCCACAGAAGGGGAGAAAATATTTGCAAACTACTCATCTGACAAGGAATTAATAACCAGAATATATAAGGAGCTCAAACAACTCTATAGGAAAAAAGTCTAATAATTCAATTTTTAACTGAGCAAAAGATTTGAATAGACATTTCTCAAAAGAATACATTACAAATGACAAGCAGGTATATGAAAATGTGCTGAACATTATTGATTATCAGAGAAATGATAATCAAAACTACAGTGAGATACTGTCTCACCCTAGGTAAAATGACTTTTATTTAAAAGACAGGCAATAATATATGCTGATGAGGAGATGGAGAAAAGGGAACCCTCACACACCATTGGTGGGGATGTAAATTAGTACAACTACTAATGGAGAACTCAAAAAACTAAATATAGAGCTACCATATGATCTGGCAATCCCACTCCTAGGTATATACCCAAAAGAAAGAAAATCAGTTTATCAAGGAAATATCTGCACTCCCATATTTATTGCAGCACTATTTACAATAGCCAAGATTTGTAAGCAACCTAAGTGTTCATCAACAGATGAATGGATAAAGAAAACGTGGTACATATACACAATGGAGCACTATTCACCCATAAAAAAAAAAATGAGATCCTGTCATCTGCAACAACACGGATGGAAATGGAGATTATTATGTTAAGTAAAATAAGCCAGGCACAGACAGACAAAGATCACATGTTCTCACTCATTTGTGGGAGCTAAAAATTAAAGTAATTGAACTTATGAAGATAGAGAATAGAAGGATGGTTACCAGAGGCTAAGAAGGGTAGTGGGCGTGGGGTAGGAAGTGGAGGTGGTTAATGTGTACAAAAAAATAGTTACAAAGAATGAATAAAACCCAGTTTTTGCTAGCAAAACAGGATGAGTATAGAGAAAATAATTTAATTGTACCTTTATAAATAACTATGATGTTATAATTAGATTTTTCGTAACACAAAGGATAAATGTTTGAGAGGATGGGTACTCCATTTACCCTGATGTAATCATTACATGTTGCATGCTTGTATCAAAATATTTCATGTAACCCACAAATATACACACCTAGTATGTACCCACAAAAATTTAAAAAAAAAAAGAAAACAGGAAACATCTCAAAACAATAAGATTCTCCCTGAAGAAACTTGAAAATTCTTTTTTTTTTTTTTTTTTTTTGTTTGAAACGGAGTCTCGCTCTGTCGCCCAGGCTGGAGTGCAGTGGCCGGATCTCAGCTCACTGCAAGCTCCACCTCCCGGGTTTATGCCATTCTCCTGCCTCAGCCTCCCGGGTTTATGCCATTCTCCTGCCTCAGCCTACCGAGTAGCTGGGACTAGAGGCGCCCACCACCTCTCCCGGCTAGTTTTTTGTATTTTTAGTAGAGACGGGGTTTCACCGTGTTAGCCAGGATGGTCTCGATCTCCTGACCTCGTGATCCGCCCATCTCGGCCTCCCAAAGTGCTGGGATTACAGGCTTGAGCCACCGCGCCCAGCCGAAAATTCTTACTGCTGAGTTTTTTAAAAGCTTTAAAAAAGAAATTTATAAAACAGAAAAAGAGCAAAACAAACCCAAAGCAAGCAGAAGGAAGGAAATAATAATGATAATATGAGAAATCAAAACAATTAAAAACCAAAACCAAACTCTAGCTCTTTGAAAAGATCAATAAACTGCATGTGAACCTACATTATCTCAAAATGAAAAGTTTATTTTAAAATAATTCGAAAAATAAAGTACTTTTTCGAAAACAGTAAAAATAAAAAGCATTAACTATTGGTGGGAATATAAATGGTACTCATAAGTTACCTTTCCTCTCCATTCTATTTAAAATTATCCTTCCACATTTGTATCAGTCAGCGTTCTCGAAAGAGACCAATAGGAGATAAATATGTAAATATACATATATTTATAAGTATATATAAAGACATATATAAGATATATTTTAAGGAATTGGCTCACATAGTTGTGGGGGCTGGCAAGTCTGAATTCTGTAGGACAGGCTGGCAGGCTGGAAACTCCAGCAGGAGTTGATGCAGCAATCTTGACTTGGAAATCTGCAGGGCAAACCAGCAGGCTAGAAACTTGGCAGAATGTGACACTTTAGTCTTGACATATTTCTTTGCCAGAAAAACTTCAGGATTTGCTCTTACAGCCTGAGACTCATTGGATGAAGCCCATCATAGGCTCTACTTCAAATCAAATTATTGTACATGTAAACCACAAAATGCCTTCATAGAAACACCTAAATCAATGTTTGATTAAATAACGGTGCTATAAACTAGCTAAGTTGACATATTTTTTATTGTTTTTATTGTTTTTTTCAAGAGGGAGTCTCGCTCTGTCGCCCAGGCTGGAGTGCAGTGGTGCAGTCTCAACTCACTGCAACCTCCACCTCCTGGGTTCAAGGGATTCTCCTGTCTCAGCCTCCCGAGTAGCTGAGATTACAGGCACCTGCCACCATGCCCGGCTTATTTTTGTATTTTAGTAGAGACGGGGGTTCACCATGTTGATCACACTGGTCTCAAACTCCTGACCTCAAATGATCCACTCGCCTCAGCCTCTCAAAGTGCTGGGATTACAGGCACAAGCCACCGTGCCTGGCCCAAGATGATATATAAAATGAACCATAACAATCCACTCCTCACCAGCTAGGCACCCATACATACATCTCCAAATAAAGATAATAACAAAGTCATACTTCCACCTAACAAGATACAACTCTTGTTACAACTCTGTACAACTGAAAATGCACTAACCCTTTCCCCATGAGAGGGTGCAAAGTCCTTGGGTTATGTTCATTCTTCTCCTTGATATCCTGCGACTTAAATACTGTGATGTAAGGTTAACTATTACTAATGCATTTTATTTTATATGATAAGAAGACAAAAGAGAGAAGAAACGAAAATTGACATAAATATACACACAAACAAGCATATTTATGACAAAGAAAAATACTATATTTCTTCCTTATTATAAGGAAGAACTACTCATAATAATTACAGTTCTTGGCCGGGCACGGTGGCTCACACCTGTAATCCTAGCACTTTGGGAGGCCGAGGCGGGCAGATCACCTGAGGTCGGGAGTTCGAGGCCAGCCTGACCAACATGGAGAAACTCCGTCTCTGCTAAAAATACAAAATTAGCAGAGCGTGGAGGTGCATGCCTGTAATCTCAGCTACTCAGGAGGCTGAGGCAGGAGAATCCCTTGAACCTGGGGGGCAGAGGTTGCAGTGAGCCAAGACTGTGTTATTGCACTCCAGCCTGGGCAACAAGAGCAAAAACTCCGCCTCAAATACTAGTACTACTACTACTACTACTACTACTAATAATAATAATAATAATAATAATAATAATAATTACAATTCTCTTTTCTGCAACTGGTCATCTGCAACTCGTAGCTGGTATTTAAAACAACCTTCTTCCATTACCCATTCCATATTCCCTTAGCCCTCAGCAAATATTTCAGCTTTTTATGGTTCCTTCCCTGGTGGAATGGGGTAGGGTGACCCAAACCTTCATTCTGGAGAGTTCTGAGCAATTAGTAGTCCTGTTGAGTTGAATTATTGTAGTGCTTTTTAGATATGGGAGTCTCACTATGTAGCCGAGACTGGCCTTGAATTCCTTGGCTAAAGCAATCCTCCTGCTTCAGCCTCTTGAGTAACTAGGACTACAGATGTGTACCACCATGCCCAGCTGTAGTTTTCCACTGACTTTAATCACAGGGCCTGGTAGCACTAAGAGATCTTCTAATGGGTCTACTGTATTCCAGACATACTCATACTTACTTACCTCTATTGTGAAGTAAGAGCCCAACAAGTTGCAAACTTTTTCCTTGGTAATCAAGATCAATCATGCCAGCAGTACAGTAACTCTCTTTGTTGCCTGTTAACTTAGAGGCACAAGAAGCCCAAAGTAGTAGGATAACAATCTTAAATTACAGTTCAATTGAATTATTATATCCCCTGGTGGTAGCATTCCACCCTCTGGAACTAAGACCTCAAGACCAGCATAGCGTAAGGTCATGGGGACAGGAAGCAAAAATTCTGCTAGTGGATAACTATGGTATAGTAAGTAATACCCACTCCAATTTTCACCCCTTGATTCCTGGACCTGTGAATCCTGTCTACAGGGGAAACAGCACCATATATTTGACACTTCTTTAGAGCATATATAGCCTCCTAAAGAGCATGCCCTGGTCCTGCAAGGTGGTGCCATGTAGTTAGTGCTATAGTCTTTAAAAGGCCATTACATTATTCTACCAAACCAGTTGCTTCAGGATGGCTGGGAACATGGTAAGGCCAGTGAATTCAATGAACTTGGGCCCACTGCTGCAACTTCATGTATAAAGTGAGTTCCTTAATCAGAAGCAATGTTATGTAGAATAACATGGCAGTGGATAAGGCATTCTGTAAGTCTACAGATGGTAGTTTTGGCAAAATCATTGTGTGCAAGGAAGGTAAATCCATACTTAGAGTAAATTTCTATTCCAGTAAGAAAAAATGCTGCCCCTTCTATGATAGAAGTGGTTGAATATAATCAACCAGACATCAATAACTGGCTGATCACCCTGGGGAATGACTCAGTGATGGTCTTTGCTACTGGCAGATTGAGTACTCTGAGCAGTGGGTATAGCCAGGTCAACCTTAGTGAATTGAAGTCCATGTTGCTAATCCCATGAATAATTTATATCCCTACCACCATGGCCACTTTGTAAATGAGCCCATTGGGCAATGACAGAAGTAGCTGAGGAGGGTGACTGACTGTTATCCACAGAACAGGTCATCCTATCCACTTGATTATAAAAAATCTTGCTCTGCTGAGGTCGCTCTTTGGTTAGCATTCACATGGGACACAAATGTCTTCAGGGTTGTTTTTTTAAACCCATTTATAGAGGTCTACCCACATATCTTTTTCTCTTACCTCCTCATCACCAATTTTCCAATCATGTTCCTACCAAGTCCTTGACCATCCATCTAAACCACTGGACACCATCCATGAATCAACATACACTCAAACTTCTGGCCATTTCTCCTTCTAAGTAAAAATGAACAACAAGGTACAATGTGCAGTGCTCTATGTTCTGCCCAATGGGAGGATTTCCCTTCATCACTGTCTTTCTGGGATATCCCAGAAAAGGGTTACTAGTGGCGGAGCTGCTCACTTGCAGGTGGTGCCTTCATATCGTGCACAACCATCTGTAAACCAGGCTCATTTTCCTCTTCTTCATTCACCTTACCACAGAGAACTCCTATGAGGCAATAGGCGCAGGTTGGGAGAGAGGAGGTAATATACTAAGAGTGGGGCCATAGGCATTTGGGCCACTTCTTCATATAGCTTACATGTGCCTTCTGGGCCTGCTCAAGCCCAACTTTATATACAATTTCCATTTGGTGATTGAGTGCTGGTGTGCATGCCCAACTTTATGACTTGGTGGGTCAGATAATACTCAGTTCATGAAGGACAGCTCAGGTCAAATTGTAGCATAGTGACCAAAGGTTAATTGTTCAGTCTCTACTAAGGCCCAGTAGCAAGCCAAAAGCTGTTTCTCAAAAGGATAGTAGTTATCTGCAGAAGATGGCAGAGCTTTGCTCCAAATTCCTATGAATATGTGTTGCAATTCACCTATAGCGGCCTGCCAAAGGCTCCAAGAAGCATTTCTATCTGCCACTGACACTTCAAGCACCATTGAATCTTCTGGAACATATGGCCCAAGTGGCAGAGCAGCTTGCCTGGCAGCCTGGACCAGTTGCAGAGACTTCACTTGTTCTGGGCCCCACTCAAAACTAGTAACATTTAGGTCACTCAGTAAATGAGCCAAATGAGAAATATGTTGCCTCAAAAGTTTAAAGAGGCCCATCAGGTGTTATGCATTTTTTTCTGGTTATAGAAAAGGCCAGATGCAAGAACTTAATCTTTACCATAGAAAGGATATCTTTATACCCGCATCACCGGAGCCATAGAAATTTCACTGAGGTGGAAGTTATCTTATTTTAAAAATTGTATTTCTCACCCTCTGATGTGTAAATGTATTACCAATAAGTCTAGAGTAGCTATTAATGCTTGCTCACTAGGTCCAATCAGCATAATGTCATCCATGCAATGAATCAGTGCGATGTCTTGTGGAAGGGGAAGTCAAGCAAGGTCCCTGTGAACTAAATTATGAAATAGGGTAGAAAACTGATAGCGATAAGAAAAGTATAGCTAGCTTTGCCAGATTAAGCAAACTTCTTCTGGTGGTCTTTACTAACAGACATTGAGAAAAAAGGCATTTGCCAAATCAATAGCTACATAGCAGATACCAAAAGATATATTAATTTGTTCAAGCAATGAAACCACATCTGGTGCAGCAGCTGCAATTGGAGTCTCTACCTGGTTAAGCTTTTGAAAATCCACTGTCATTCTCCAAGATTCACCTTTTAAAAAAATTGACACATAATAATTATACATATTTATAGGGTACAACATGATGGATGTTTCTATAAATGTATAAATTGTATAGTGATCGAATCATGGTAATCGCCATATCCATCACCTTAAGCATTTATCATTTCTCAAAAATATGAAATACTTCACAAATTTGCATGTAATCTTTGCACAGGGGTCATGATGATCTTCTCTGTATTGTTCCAATTATAGTATATGTGTTGCTGAAGCAAGCAAAAAACCCATGTGTTTTCTGTAGAGGCCAAATAGGTAAGTTGAATGGGGATATGGTGGGAATCATCACCCTTGCATTTTTCAAGCCCTTGGTGGTGGCACTGATCTCTACAATCCCTCCAGGAATGTAGTATTGCTTTTGGTTTAATATTTTTCTAAGCAGAGGCAGTTCTAGTGACTTCCACTTCACCTTTTCTACCATAATAACCCTCAATCCACAAGCCAGGGAATCAATGTGGGGATTCTACCAGTTGCTGATTGTGTCTATTCCAATTATATATCCCAGAACTGGGGAAATTACCAGAGGATGGGTTCAGGAAACTACTGGGTTCGCTATGAGGTAGATGTGAGTTAAAACTCCATTAAATAACTGACCCCCATAAGCCCCTAATCTGACTGGTGGACCACAGTGCCATTTTGAGTCTCCTGGAATTCATGTCAGTTCAGAGCTGGTGTTCAGTAATTTCTGAAAAGTCTGATTATTTCATTTCCCCCAGTGTCCTCTTTACTATTGTAAGTAGTCATTAGTGCATTTAAACCTAATCAGATCAGAGAAGCAATTTCGGAAACTTCAGAACCAATTCAGAAAACCCATCCTTAAGATTCTGTTCCTCTAGAACCACTCTTGGTAACAAAATCTATGTCAGTCAGCGTTCTTCAGAAAAATAGAACAAATAGTACAAATAGAATCTTATTTTAAAGATAACTCTCATAAATAAGATTTATGATTTATATTTTATCTTTATTATATTTATCTTTTTAATTTTGTCTTTATAAAACTTATAAGTGAGTTGTCTTTAAAAATTGGCTCATGCAATTGTGGGAGCTGGCAAATCTGAAATCCACAGGGCAGGCCGTCAGACTAGAAACTCTGCAGGAGATGATGCTACAGTCTTGAGGCAGAATTCCTTCTCTTACAGGAAACATCATTTTTGCTCTTAAGGCCTTCGAGTGATTGGATGAGGCCCACCCACGTTATTGAGGGTAATCTCCTTTACTTCAAGTCAACTGATTTGTACATGTTAACCACATCTATAAATTACCTTCCCAGCAACATCTAGATTAGTATTTGATTTAATAACTGGTTAGTATAGCATAGCCAAGTTGACACTTAAAAAAATAACAATCACGGACCAAACGCGGTGGCTCATGCCTGTAATCCCAACACTTTGGGAGGCCAAGGTGGGCGGATCACCTGAGGTTGGGAGTTTGAGACCAGCCTGACCAACATGGAGAAATCTCATCTCTACTAAAAAATACAAAGTTAGCCAGGCATGGTGGCATATGCCTGTAACCCCAGCTACTCTGGAGGCTGAGGCAGGAGAATCGCTTGAACCCGGGAGGCGAAGGTTGCGGTGAACCGAGATCGCACCATTGCACTCCAGCCTGTGCAACAAGAGTAAAACTCCGTCTCAAAAAAAAAAAAAAAAAAATTAACAATCACAACACTCTACATTCCGTTTCCTTGCCTTATTTTTCTTCTACTTATCTCCATATAACATATTCTGTATTTTATTTAGGCATTTGAGGTTTTTTTTTATTATTATACTTTAAGTTCTAGGGTACATGTGCATAATGTGCAGGTTTGTTACATATGTATACATGTGCCATAGGCATTTGAGGTTTTATCTGTTTCCTCACAACTTCAATGCAATCTCCAGAAGGAAGGGATTTTTGTCTACTTTGTTCAGTTTGCTCTGGTTTGAATGTGTCCCCTCCAAAATCCAGGTGCTGAAACTTAATGGCCAATGTGATGGTATTAAGAGGTGGGACCCTTGAGAGGTAATTAGGTAATGAGGTCTCCTCTCCTCAAGAATGAGGTTAAGGTCCTTAGAAAAGATTCTTCATGCATCATTTGGCTCACTTGCCCTTCTGTCTTCCACCATGTGAGAACGTCATGTTCCCTTAACAAGGAGGATGCAGCAACAAAGTTCCATCTTGGAAGCAGCCCTCACCAGAAAGTTGAACGTTTCCAGTGCCCTGATCTTAGAGTTACCAGACTCCAGAACTGTGAGAAGATAAATTTCTGTTATTTATAAATTACCCAGTCTCAGGTATTCTTTTATAGCAGTACAAACAGACTGAGACACTGTTGCATACATAGCCCCTAGAATAGTGGCTGGCGCATATTTTGGAGTAAATAAATATCTGTGGAATAAATTAGTAAGTTTGTTGAAGTTATTCAGAAAGCAATTTGGCAACATCTGGTAATACTGAAGATGTGCATTTAAGGATATTCATTACAACATAGTTTACAATACCAAAAAGTTGAAAACTAGCCAAATGTCCCTTGACAGTGGAATGGGTTTTTAAAAATTGTGTTATATTCATACAAAGTAATTCTCTTGTTCAGTTAAAGTGAGTTAGATAAAATTACATGTAGAAAAACATAAATTTCAAGGACAAATTTTTTTTTTAATTTTTAGATAAGGGTCTCGCCCTGTCGTCCAGGCTGGAGTGCAGTTGTTAGCCCACTGCAACCTTCACCTCCCGGGTTCAAGCGATTCTTGTGCCTCAGCCTCCAGCCTCCCGACTAGCTGGGATGACAGGCATGCGTCACCATAACCAGCTACTTTTTGTATTGTTAGTAGAGACAGGATTTCACTGTGTTGACCAGGCTGGTCTAGAACTTCTGACCTCAAGTGATCCACTCACCTTGGCCTCTCAAAGTGCTGGGATTACAGGTGTGAGCCACCATGCCTGGCCCAAATCCAAAATATTAAATAGAAAAAGTTGCAAAATCACATGTACAGTATGATACTGTAAAATTTAACAGTATACAAGACAATACCATATAATGCTTATGGATGCATATTAATGTAGGAGGGGATACTTGCCAATATCAGGCTATCTGTAGGGAGGGAAAGAGATTGATGAGATGGGTTGGTGACTTTAATTTTACCCATAAATATTGTATTCTTTAAAAAATTTTAAAATATGAAACATTTTAATATTCATTAAGTCTAGGTGGTAGAAGCATGAATGCTTGATTTTTTTAATGCATTTGTGTGCTTGAGATATTAAAAACAAAAATCAAAATATAATAGAAAATATTTCAAATATCAACTACAAAAAAACTCAGAATTAAAACCTGTGAATCATAAAAGATCTGTATGAAAAAATCTTCTATACACTTTTAAGGTACACAAAGCCTTTGATACATACCGTATTATTGGATAGGATGACTCATATTATACATATGTTAATTCTTCTCTTTATATTAGTCTATAAGTTTAATTTGATACTAATCAAAACACCAGTAGGATTTTTGAAATGAGACAAACTGATTCTAAAGTCCATATAGCAAAAGGGGACATTCAAGAAAAGCCCAAAAGTTCTATTTAAAAAAAAAGAGTAATGAGAAGGGATTGACCTTATGAGATATTAAAATATACTATAAAGACACAGAAATTAAAAGAGTTGTGTGGTACTAATACGTGAATTAAATGTCCAAACCATACCTGACATCTGACCACTTCTGTCTATCATGCTGTACCTCCCTAGTCAAAGTCACTATTTTATCTCACCTAAATTACTACAGCATCCTCGTAAGTGGTCTCCATACTTGCTCTCTGCCCACTCCTCCTCTTCACAGTCCATTCTCCACGCAGTAACTAGAGTGATCTTTTAGAAATATAGACTATGTCATTCCCCTTCTTAAAACCATAAATAAATAAATAGACACATCAATGAAACAAAACTGAGTTCAGAAATAGGTTCAAATATTTAAAAGAAACTGGTATATGATAAAGTTGGAATGCCATATCAGTAGAGAAAAGATAGTGTTGGGACAACTAGATAGTCACCTGAAAAAAATATTGGATCCTGCACTTACTCTTTGCCTTAAAATGAATTTTTTAAAACTTTCATTTTATTTTCAGGGGTGGAAGTGCAGGTTTGTTACATCGGTAAACTTGTGTCATGGGGGTTTGTTGCACAGATTATTTCATCATGCAGGTATTAAGCCTAGTACCCATTAGTTATTTTTCCTGATCCTCTCCCTCCTCCCACCTTTCACCGTCCAAAAGGAGCCAGTGAGTGTTGTTCCCCTCTGTGTGTCCATGTGTTCTCATCATTTAGCTCCCACCTGTAAGTGAGAACATGCCAGCATATGATTTTCTGTTCCTGTGCTAGTTTTCTAAGAATAATGGCCTCCAGCTCCATCCATGTCCCTGCAAAGAACATGATCTAGTTCTTTTTTATGGTTGCATAGTATTCCTTATATACTGTTGATGGGAGTGTAAATTATTTTGGACATTGTGAAAGAGAGTGTGGCAATTCCTCAAAGACCTAAGACAGAAATACAATTGACCCAACAATTCCATTACTGAGTATATACCCAAAGGAATGTAAATCATTCTATTATAAAGACACATGCACATGTATGTTTATTGCAACACTATTCACAATAACAAAGATATGGAATCAACATAAATGCCCATCAATAATAGACTGGACAAAGAAAATGTGGTAAAATGAATTTTTAAAATGTTATATTAACAAATGGAGCCACACAAAATGAACGGAATCTTATGTGTGGAAAGGAGAGGACAGTGACTGCATGGGAGCACAAAATGGACACCCAGGGTATTGGTCCTGTTCTGTTCATTAATCTGGGTGCTGGTTAATGGAAGTATACAGTTAGTGAAAATTCATTACATTGTACTTACAGTATGTATAATAGTGTGCAATTTTCTGTACATTATGTTTCAACCAAAATTTATGAAATATGTAAAATAATGAAGTTACAATAGAAAAAGATTGATGAATTTGATTTCATAAAAGCCTCTTTTTCTGCTTTTGCAGATAGGATCTTGCTCTGTCAGTCAGGCTGGAATGCAGTGGCATGATAATAGCTCACTGTAATCTCAAATTCTTGGGCTCAAGCAATGGTTTTGACTCAGCCTCCCAAATAGCTAGGAATACAGGTGTGTACCACCACTCCTAGCTAATTTGAAGAAAAAAAAAAAATAAGAGACGGGGTCTCACTATGTTGCCAAGGCTGGTCTCGAAATCCTGATCTCAAGTGATCCTCCTGCCTTGGCCTCCTAAAGCACTGGAATTACAGGCATAAACCACTGCACCCAGAACAAAACCCATGGTTTTTAATATTCCACAAATATGAGTGAGATCACATGGTGTTTGTCTTTCTGTGTCTGGCTTATTTCACTTTGCATAATGTCCTCCATGTTCATCTGTGTTGACACAAACGACAGGATTTTCTTCTTTTTAAAGGCTGAATATTATTCCATTATATGCACATACCACATTTTCTTTATCCATCCATCCACTGACGAACACTTAGGTTGATTCTATAACATGGCTATTGTGAATAGTGCTGCAATGCTCGTGGGAGTGCAGGTATCTCTTTGACATACTGATTTCAGTCAGTGAGATTGCTGAATCACATAGGAGTACAAAGTTTTAGTTAGGAGAAATAAGTTTTTGAGATCTGTTGCACAATAGGGTGACTGTAGTTCTGTAGTTAACAATAATGTATTATATATTTCAAAATAGCTAAGAGAATACATTTCAAATATCTCAGTGCAAAAATTAAGTGAGATGATAGATACGTTAATTAGCTTGATTTAATTATTCCACATTATATACATATATCAAAATATTACATTGTACCCCAAAAATGTATACAATTATGATTTATTAAAATAATATAGATAAATAATCATTTTTATCTGCATGGGAAAATACTATAAATAAAATCAGAAGGCAAATGAAAAACTGGGAAAATATTTGTAACACATGTAACAAAGAGCTAATTTCCTTTATATATAGTTAGTAAGGGAAATGAAAAAAATAACGATAGAAAAAATGGTCAAAACATTTATTGACACTCATAATAAAGTACATACAAATGGCTTTCATATGGATGAAAGGTACACAATCTCCTAATAAAATAAATGCAATGACAAACTACTCTCAAGAGATAGATATTTTATTGCCTTTCAGATTTGCAAAGATTTTTATATATAATAACACACTGTATTTTAAGAGAGTAGGGAAACTGGTACTTTGTGCATTGCTACAGAGAACAAAATCTTTATGGTGTTTTAGTTTAGTAGTACCTAAAAAAAACTGGTGGTTTAGTTTAAGAGTACCTAAAAAACTTGTAAAGGACTTACCCTGGAACCTAGCAATATCTAAAGACAAATTGCAATGTGTCCACAAAATATATGTACAAGGATGTATCATTGTTAATGGCAAAAGACTGGAAACAATCTAAATACCCATTCATAAGAACCTGGTTAAATAAATTTTTGTAGCCTCATTCTATAGAATACTACACAGCCATTTATAACCAGAAAGTACCATGTGTACTCATACAAAAAGATTTCCATAAAAACAAGATATATGTTATTTTTCCTTTTTAATTTTATTTTTCAGCTTTAATGAGGTATAATACAAATAAAAATTGTATATATTCAAGGTGTATGGCATAATTCTTTGATGTGTGTATACATTGTGAAATATTACCAGAATCATATCAATTAACATGTTAATCACCAAAGTTACCACTGTGTTTGTGTGTTGGGGGTGGTGAGGACACAGGATATACTATCTTAGTGAATTTCAAGTAAACAATAAAGTACTATTAACTATAGTCATCATGCTGTACATTATATCCCAAGTACTTATTTCAAAAAGGTGCAAAACAGTGTGAATAGTATGGAGCTAGCATTTGTGTCTTCCTAAGTCACTGAGAGTGGTACCATTAAAATACTCCATTCAGGAAAAAAAATTAAAAATAAAGTTTTTCTTTGCAGAAGAATAGCAGCTAACAAATGTAGAAAGATGATAGATTTAGAAAATCATCATTTCTCCATCTCACGAGACTCAAATAATTTTTGAAAACAGAAAGAAAATTATCATTTTGCAGTCCCAATGTAATAATGAATTTAGGTAAGGATCATCAGTGGATGCTAAAATTATTGGGTGAAAATTGTTAGAGAAAAGGATATGCATAAAGTCTCAAAGTATCATCCCACTGATATATTTATTGATTACAAAGGAAAAAATGTTTTGTCAATGGAAAAATTTTAACCAAGTTATCAAACTCAGTTCCACTATTATTAGGACACTTTGGCATTATTACGTGCCTCCTGATGTGATGCAACATGAAGTACACAACAGTATCTATGAAACATTCTTGCCCAAAATGTTCTATCTAACTTTTTTTTCCTGAGTAGTTTATTGTGTAATAGAATACCACAATCTGTTTTCCTATTTTTCCTGTTAATGGGCATGTGGGTTGTTTCTAGTGTTTGACTGCTATGAATAAAGGTTCTATGTCTTTTCTGGACATATCTTACTCTTTAGTACAGTGGCATAATTCAGATACCATAGTTTGTTTCCCCTCCTTTCTTCATTCTGTTCCTGTTATGGCTGCAGATCGAGCATTGATGGGTGAGGATTTATTGAGGCCTTAAGTTGTAATAGGTGGTACCAGCTGTCCATATTATGTTGTTCTTTATCTTATTCTAAACTACATTCATGGTCAGAGAGGGTAACATAGTGCAACTCACCTAGAGACGTGGGTGACTTGTATGCCTTGCTTCTGAGGCCCGCTTTCCTCTACTACAAGTTCTTTAATTGGTTCTGAATGTTCCTTAGGTAGATCCTAATACTGGCTGTGAATTTCAAAGACTCAAAGAGTGATAGGAATTATTGTAAACCAGATTAAGAAGCGTGAGAGCATGAACAGCCATTCATCATCTGATTTTTGCTGGATCTACAGCAAGTGATGCATACCACTTGATTTAAGTGACCGGCCCTATTTCACTATGGAAGTTAAAGTTTCACGACTGCTCTTTATGCATATTGGATATAGGGGAATTTTCATTGTTATATAAATGTTGAACTAGTTTCAATAGTGTTCTTTCATATTTACTCTGCAAATACAAAAAAACAAAGCCTGTAGACAGTGGTCATTTCAAAATCTTTTTATGTTCAGATACTGAGCCTTCATAAAGGTTGGCTACCTCAGATTTGTTGCACTCATTGTGGACTTCATGTGGATCACAACTTCTGGATAAGAAAGTTACAGCTATTAAGTGTCCATGTGAACCTTGAAATCAGCTCTACTGGATTCTTATCAGAAATCCTGCAGAAAATCAGCCATCTGGGTTCTGATCTGCTATACAAGATGAAGATTTAAGTTCCTTAATTAACCTGTCCCATTCCCTGCCCTTAAGGAATACTCTCTGTAGTAGGCTGTGGCTATATTAGACTTTCTGGAACACACCGCTCAAAAGAACTGATATGTTTGGATCATCGTGTAGGGCTGTGATTTGTAATTTAAACTTTTAGTTGTATTCTGAGGTAACCACAAAATGAATTCAACCAAACTGTGGTCCACCAAGTGGGAGAAGGGGTGCGGGAGAGAATAATCTTGTTTCTTTTAGTAATTTTTTATTTGAAAAGTGCTTTTCTTTGTTCTACATTAAGGCCTTTTCTGCTTTGACTTGAAATAAGTTGTTTGACAGAGCATATAGCTGGGTTAAGTAAGTAACCTGAAGTATGCATTCGAATTGTGAAATGTCTCATGAATATGCCAATCCTGAGGGTGGAACCAAATAGCCTTTGATGTAAAAGGCAGTGGATACTGGAGGCTCTACTTAAGGTGCTGCTAATACCTTCTCTAATCAGGTCTAAATTGTATAGTAACCAGCAGTGAGAAGAATATGCTTTCTGCTCAAGCTAAGGGATTCACTGATCTGTCCTTACAAATTCAGAGCACCATGAGCAAAACCTCAGCTAAAACCCATTTAAGTTTCATGGATTGTGCATGTATCTTTGATAAGAATTTCTTATATACTTGTGCCCAAATTTTCAAGGTATTGGATGTTTCATAGATGCAGTGATTTTCCCAGCTAGCTCTGTTTTCAACCTTTTGGTGTGTCTTTATGTTCATTTGGAGAGTCAGGGCGAAAGATGATGTAGCACTTCTGTTTTTAATAATTACAGCTTAAACTACCTGGTAGTTTTTAGTCTTTTAAAAGGGACTACCCCAGATTACAGAAAAGTTTTCACCTAATGAGATAGTCTGGCAGTTTCCTAGTTTTGTATCTTTGGTTCAATAGAAATATCTCAAAGTGGTATGTGACCACTTGATGCAGAGTCTAGGTTTCTCTATAATAAATCCCTTTGCCAAATACATGAGTCGCAGACTTGCTACTGGCAAGAGTGAAGCAAGTGGGTGAGTAAAACTATTTCGATGTAGGAGCGTTTTCCTATAGAAGTCAGTCTTGATGAAAGTGCCAGTGCAGGAATCGGACTCTAGGAAGATTACAGTATCTTCTGACAGGACCTGCCAACCATATCTGAGCAATAACATTGTCATTATTTGAAGTGATAGGCAGGATGCCTACTTTCTGTTGTATTTTGGTGAGTAGCTAAGCCAGCCAAGGGGAGGTTGAATGATTAAATCAGAAACGGGATTCTTGGTAAACTAAAGACTTTATTTGGGAACCAAAAGTCTTAACAAATAATCTCTTCATTGAGCCACATATTTTCCCTGAAAAGTATGCATTTTTCTGACAAAATTTTCTTGGGGGTTATGTTATTGAAGAATAAACAGATGAATAAGTGGAGGTGTTACGTAATGGCATACTGTACTCGAAATCTGAAGACCTGCAGCAGATTTAAATTCCAACTCTTGTTATAACTACTTAAAAGATTGTGAAAATATCAAAATGTATGTGAATCAGGTTTTAATATACTGTATGACGGGTGGATGAGGCTATCCATTGTACCATTTCTTTGACTTCTCAGGCATAGTTTGGCAGTGCAAGAACTCTGTAACATTAATAAATTCAATAAAAAGTAAATATATGGAAAAAAAGTATGAGAGCCCTGAAACATAGGGAATATGGCTGTTTCTAGGATTGAAGTAGCAGGAAAAATAAAATAAAATAAATTACCAAAAATCCAAAGGAAAAACTCAGAACCTCAGAACAACAACAAAAAAATAATGCTCTAAAAAAAGACTGTGGCAGTAATGCCTTGGCCTTCAGAATCTGGTTGGCACAGCAACCGATTAAGGACCTTGGCAGCAGGCAGAGCAACTGCAGTGTGTTTTAAATGAACAGAGAACTACCGTCCAGGAGACTGTTTTAGCTTTAGAAATATCAGAAAACAAACCAAGGTATTATCAGGAAGTGAAGGCAGAAAAGGCTTAAGATCTCAGAGATCAAACTCTCCCTAAATGAAATGCAAAAAGAGAGATTTACCCCCTAAAGATGTCCCCAGGCCTAAAAGCAGGATGGATAGATAGATAGATAGATAGATAGATAGATAGATAGATAGATAGATAGATAGATAGAAAGATAGATAGATAGATAGAAAGATAGATAGATAGATAGATAGATAGATAGATAGATAGATAGATAGATAGATAGATAGATAGATAGATTCAATATAGACACATAGATATATTTAAGGTATACAACATGATGTTTTGATGTCAGACAAGGAAAGAGTAGGACATATTTTCTGTTATTAAGTCTAGAAAGGTAACTCAGACTTACATTTAATGAAAAAGAAGAGGAAAAATATGAGCAAACTGGAATGACCTCTCATTACCACACCCCTTCCCACAAGGGATACCAGATTCAAAAAACTATTGAGGTGCCCTCTGAAAACTGTAGACAAAGTGTCAATAATAGGAGCAGATTACAATTCTTCTTTTAATGACTGATTACAAAACATTTAGAAAGAATCAAAAGAGAGGAAGACCACAGTGAGCAGGTATTATTTAGTGAGCTTCAAGTGACACAGTGACTGTAAACTGGAAAGCAGGATACCCTGGGCCAGAAGGGAAGGTACCCATGACATTTAAAGAGTTAAGACTCTCAAGGAATGGGAGAGAAAAATGAAACTCACTAAAGCAGGATTTCAACATATGTGAGTCTGGTCTGTGTTAAATAATGGAATGATGCAAAGATACCTCCTAGAAAAAAAATTCTACTTAGGAATATGAAAGTGGGTAAGGAGGTTTTACTTAAATAGCAGATGCTTTCTGCAGTCCCAGAACTTTCTTTCTTCATAGCTTTCACTATGGGAGGAATCCCATAAGATAAATCCTGAGGGAGTATGTTAAGAAAACACATGTCAAGACCACAAAACAAGAGAAAGGAAAATGAAGAACAAAAGACACTATGATCCAGCAAATAATGTTAGCCCTACATAGAAGTTTCCTGATATTTCCAAAACTAAAATAATGTTAGCCCTACATAGAAGACACAGGACCTTAATAAATAAATGGATGAGGGTCGGGCTTGGTGGCTCATGCCTGTAACCCCAGCACTTTGGGAGACCTTAAGCAGGAGGATCATATGAGCTCAAAAGTTTGAGACCAGCCTGGGAAACATAATGAGACCCTGTCTCTACAAAAAAAAAGAAAAGAAAAGAAAAAAAAAAAAATTAGCCAGGCATGGTGGCACTCGCCTATGGTATCAGCTATTCAGGAGACTGAGGTGGGAGGATCACTTGAGCCTGGGAATTCAAGCCTGCAATGAGCCAAGAGCACACCACTGTACAGAGAGAGAGAGAGAGAGAAAGGAAGGCAGGAAGAAAGAAGGAAGGAAGGAAGGAAGGAAGGGAGGGAGGGAGGGAGGGAGGGAGGAAGGAAGGAAGGAAGGAAGGAAAGAAGGAAGGAAGGAAGGAAGGAAGGAAGAGGAAAACAGAAGGAAATGAAACATTGTTCTACATACTTGCCAGTCAGGGAAAAAAATGAAGAAAATTGAATGAGAGGCATATGCCACTGCTGCTAGGGAAAAGAAAAACCAAAAGAATGTTGTACTACAGGTTAAAAAAGACCTAAAGAATTTAAACCCAAAAAGAAGGCAAGGCTTGGGGAAGGAGGACATGGATGAGGATGTATTGGTGCTCACCGGATGGCACAGCCTTTGGAAGCATCAGCAACAGCTTCAGTTCAGGGATTTGTAGGCCTAAGGAACCTACAGCAGACAGCAACAACAGCAGTCACAGTAGCATAGAACAAATCCCCTGGGATCTTACCGGGGCCACAGATATACAGAGATGAGCTGAATATTGAGACTGTGAAGATTGCTAAGCCATGAATTTCATTGAGAGACCTACCTGTTATAAATGTGGGGGTACCTTCTCACAAGAGGGGGTAGATTAGATTGTTAGGAATGCAAAAGTCAAAGGGATATGAAAATACAGATATTTTAAATATATGGATGGATAATGAAGGAAAAGAGGGGCCCTTAGGAAGGACTGAAGGACTGGAGGGGCCACCACAACAAATATCTAAATTCCACAATAAGATAGGAAGACAGCCTGTTCATCCCAGATATCTGAATCCAAAACTTGTGATCTTAAAATCCATTTAAAAAATTTTTAAATACAATTTAGTTTCCACATACAGCACTGATTAAAATCCATTTGGAGAAATCTCCCATGCATAAGAGAATTATGACCATCTGCTTTCCATCCCCCATGGGGATATCCACCTATATGTACAACTTCCTCTCTCAGAGTGGTTGGAAAGCACAAAGTAAGAATGCAAGAAAAGGATCACAGCTTCCTCACCCCCATTCCCTTCCCTCAAGACAGACCTAGTCAAACGATTGGCTCGAATCCCTTGAGCCATGTCTGCTAATGTGTTAGAGAGAGTCACTATGGGTTAAAAGGTCACATACTGTAGATGGATTTCTCTTTCATGCTTTCCGGTCACTCAGAGAAATTGAAACACTAAGCTAAAGCCTCCTTGGTATCCAGCCATCTTACTTTCTTTCACTTGATTTTTCAGGTACTTTCACTTTATTGCTCAAGTAAATATTGGTTCTTACCAATTCAGGAATAAGCTATGATAAGATTGGAATCTGGTGGGAAAAGATGAAGCCCTTTTTGGATCCTGAGCCTAAGTTATGTGCTGAAACCTAGCTTTACCGGAGAACCCTGTGCCAGAATACTGGGCACTAATTCCACTAAACACAAAGTGGTATTTTAATTCCTATCTGTCCTTGTCCCTTGTATGTATGGCTTCTTAGCTTTACATTAAAAAGGTAATGAGGTTAAGTAAAAATGTGATTATTCCTGAGTCCCTACCCATAATACCAAATTATTACCATTTAAAATCATAACTAATAGGCCAGGCGCGGTGTCTCATGCCTGTAATCCCAGCACTTTGAGACGCCATGGCAGGAGTTGAGGAGTCAAGGAGTTCGAGACCAGCCTGGCCAACATAGTGAAACCCCGTCTCTACTAACAATACAAAAATTAGCCGGGTGGGTGGCCTGTACCTGTAGTCCCAGCTACTTGGGAGGCTGAGGCAGGAGAATTGCTTGAACCCAGGAGGTAGAGGTTGTGGTGAACTGAGATCACACCACTACACCCACCCGGGAAAAAAAGAAAAAACCACCCCAAAAAAAAAAAAAAAAAAAAAAGGAAGAAGGAGGAGGAGGAGGATACCTAATACGCAGGTCTCGTGGGATTAGAGTTGCTAGGGCTGGCGACACACATTAGTATATGGGTAACGGACCAGAAGTGAAATGAAGTGTGATTAGTCCCTGGAAACATCATCATGAAAAAAATATTTTTTAGTCTGCAGTTAAAACTTGCCATGCAATCCTTCTCAATTCTAGTTAATTCCTTTGATGACCGTTTAGTATATTTCTCTCTCTGAAAACCCCCACATGAATGGAATCCCAGTGGAAAGGAAGTTAGCTTCTTAATACAAGGCTGATCAATCAATGAGGAATGGAGGGACAAAGCTGATTTCTTAATAACTGAAAACCATGCCTTTTTTGCCATTGTTGCTACGATTTCTTGTGGCCTCTTGGTGGAGAAATGATGGGTGGTTTGTTTCTTTATATATACTTTTCTGTACTAGCCATATTTTCTGTAATGCATATTTATCTCTTTGACAATTAGAGAAAAGTAACAATGAAGAAGAAAATATCTCCTAAATTTAAGGGATTGAGTTAAGAGACAAACAGAGACAGAGGTAGATAAGCAGACAGAAAGACAGAGATTGAGTCTTCTCATTCTTCATAATTTTAGTCTTGTCTTAGAACTCAAAGTTATGGCATTCAGAGGACAATGGCCAACATTGAAATTCTATTATAAGGAATGATGTCAATCATAACAAATGATAAATTATATAATGTACATTTTATATATTTTATATATAGTTTGGCTTTTCTAGAATTTCAATAAATGAAATTATACAGTATGTACTATTTTATGTCTGACTTCCTTTACTCAGAATAGTTTTTGAGATTCATCCACACTGTTGTGTATATCAGTATTCGTGCCTTTTTATTTTATGTATGTACGTATGTATGTATGTATGAATTTATTTATTTATTGAGATGGAGTCTCGCTCTGTTGCCCAGACTGGAGCACAATCTTCAACCTCTGCTTCCCAGGTTCAAGTAATTCTCCTGCCTCCACTTCCTGAGTAGCTGGGATTACAGGCACCCGCCACCATGCCTGGCTCATTTTCTGTTTTTAGTAGAGGCAGGGTTTCACCATGTTGGCCAGACTGGTCTCGAACTCCTGACCTCAAGTGATCCACCTGCCTCAGCCTCCCAAAGTGCTGGGATTACAGGTGTGAACCACCACGCCCAACCTCTTCCTGCCTTTAAAAAATAGTTTTAACAGAGTATTATTTACACACCATGAAATAAACTGTGGTATATACACTCAATGGAATACCATACAACAATAAGAAGGAATGAATTAAAGGAAAGAGGATTTGCTTCACCATTCTGAAAGTCCAGCTTCTCCCAGTTCACTCTGTTATACTGCTGCATATTTCATTTCTGTATGTGTATGGTGTGAGGTAGAGGTCATAGTTTATTTTTCCCATAAAATTGTCCACTTGTTTTCACACAATTTATTGAAAAGACTATCAGTTTTCCATTGATTTGCCTTTGTACTTTTCTCAAAAATCAATTGAGAAAATATTTGCAAACCACATATCCAACAGAAGCCTCATATTCAGAACATATAAATAACTTTCTAAACTCAATAGTAAAAAATAAATAATCCAATCTTTTTAATGGGCAAAAGACTCGAATAGATATTTATTTCATCAAAGAAGATTTAAAGTTGGCAAACACATGAAAAGATGTTCAATATCACTCACCATTAGGAAAATTCAAATTAAAACCACAAAAAGATATATAAATGCTAAAAAGCACACATGAAGATGCTCAACATCATTAATCATCAGGGAAATGAAAATAAAGGCAATCATATACCTATTGGAATGGCTAAAACAAAAAATATTGACAATGTCAAATGCTGGTGAGGCTGCAGAGACATATATCTCTCCTACCTTGATGATAGAAATTTAAGATGGTACAGCCATGCTAGAAAATAATCTGGCAGTTTTGTAAAATGTTAAACAGAGAGATCACTTCCAGAGATGTGGAATGTTCCATGGATCCTTTCCCCAGAGAAACAACCATAACTGGTGAAAATTATTTTCAGAACAATCATGTTAAAGTCTTCAGAAATTATCCCAAGGGCATAAAGACATAAAGAGACATTTATTCAAGAAAATTTAAATCTTAGTAAAACACAGTGAGGGTCTCAAGCTCAATGATAGAAGCTCCACTCTGGGGCCGGGCGCGGTGGCTCAAGCCTGTAATCCCAGCACTTTGGGAGGCCGAGACGGGCGGATTACGAGGTCAGGAGATCGAGACCATCCTGGCTAACACGGTGAAACCCC
>NC_045445.1:78964720-78993747 GCF_002776525.5 Piliocolobus tephrosceles
TGTAGTCCCAGCTACTTGGGAGGCTGAGGCAGGAGAATGGCGTAAACTCGGGAGGCGGAGCTTGCAGTGAGCTGAGATCCGGCCACTGCACTCCAGTCCGGGTGACAGAGTGAGACTCCGCCTCAAAAAAAAAAAAAAAAAAAAAAAGACGCTCCACTCTGGGCAGGTGCACTCAAGAAGATGAAATTTCTCCCCAGTATAGGCAATCAACATTTCTTATTCTCCCCAGCTCCATGTTACAGAAACTCAATTCCAATCAAAGATGAGGGGATTGGGGCTCCCTTCCCCTAGCCAGCTTTAACTCATAAGATGAAAGCACTAACCCAGGCATGACAGACGAAAAATACTAGGCCCAAATCATGCTCACCCCAGCTAGCTCACAGGATACTCTCCACATTAGAGGAAGCAAGACACACTCTATGTGTGAAGCAAATATGTCACTCTGAGAGAAGCAGGCCACTGATCCCAAACTCAGCTCGAGTTTTGCCTGGGGAAGAGAGGTGAGCTGTAAAAACAAAAAGCTCTAAAGTTCTCACCAAAGCAACTGACTTTATTGGGAACACAGTGTGGGAAAGTTCAAACCAAAACGTGCTCACAAAACAATAGAAATTTTGGTGGTAAGTAATTAAGAAGAAGCCAGTAGCCCCACAAGAACAACCTAAACTATAGGCCAGTTTACCAGATAGAACCAGGGAAAAAGACAGCTAAGAAAAGCCATCCAGACATCAGAAAAACACACAAAGTCTGACAACAAAACTACCTCTGCAAAGGGGCCCAAATTTAATCGGATCATACTGAGGAGCAATTTATGCCTCAGGGCATTGTCAAAAAAAGAAAAAAAAGTATAGCAACTAGGATTGAAAGCAGAACAAGATGATGGAATAGAAGTCTCCAATGATTGTCCCCCACCCCACCAAGGACACCAATTTAACAATTATCTACATTTAAAAAGCACCTTTATAATAACCAAAAATCAGGTGGTTACTCACAGTACCTAGTTTTAACTTTGTATTACTGAAACAGCCACTAAAGAGGTGATAAAAACAGTCTTAAATAGCTGATGCTACCCCTCCCACATCCTCCAGTAGCAGTGGCATGGTGCACAGAGTATTTCTGTACGCTGGTTAGAGGGAGAGCCAGTAATTGTGAGACATTGAACTCAGTGCTGCCCTCTTATGGTAGAAAGGAAAACCAGACCAAACTCAGCTGATGCCAGCCTATGGAGAGAGAATTTAAACCAGCTCAGGCTATAGGGGAATTGCTGATCCTAGCAGCCAGAACTTGAGTTCTTGCAAACATCACTACTGCGGGCAAAAGTGCTCTGGGGCTGTAAATAAACGTGAAAGGCAGTCTAGGCCACAAGGACTGCAACTTTTAGGTGAGTCCTAGTGCTGTAGTGGACCCAGAGCCAGTAGGCTGGGGCCAGGGGTCAGGGGCACATGACCTACTGAGACACAAACTAGGATTACTAAGGAAGTACTGGCATCACCCTTTCCCTAAAACCAGGCTGCACAGTTCACAGCTTGAAAAGAAACCACTTCCTTCCACTTGAAGAGAGGAGAGGAAAGAGTGGAAAGGACATTGTCTTGTTGGGAAAAAGTTGAGTGTTGGGAGGGAAACTGAGGCAGGGCTTGCATAATGTCCTCTGGAATGTGTCTAGACTTGCTGGCTCCTTGCTTCTAGCCCTCCTAGGCTCCTATTCCCATTATCTCAAGTAACAGAAGATGTTCCTTATAAATGCTAAACCATCACAGCTGTAAATCATGTGCTGAATGCAACGTGCTCTTTTGACCTCCACATTCTCACTACCTGTTTCTTTGTTGGATTACCAATAAATACCGTGGCCTCCCAGAGCTCGGGGCCTTCGCAGCCTCCACAATAGTGATGGCTCTCTGGTGTCCCATCTTTCTCTCTCAAACTGTCTTTTTCTCAATCTTTTGACTCCGCCAGACTTTGTAACCTCCACGACCTGGTGTTGGGTCTGATCACCCCAACATTGTCTTACATCTTGGATATCAGTTCAGTCACAGCAGGGTAGGGCACCAGTCAGAAACATGAAGCCCTCTTTCTAGGCCCTTGCTCTCAGATTTATAGACATACCCTTGTCCAGGAGGAAACCCACTGCCTGGCAGCATTCATCACCTGCTAACCAAAGAGCTCTTGGGCACTAAAAACCATCAGCAATACCCAGGTACTATGCTGAGGGCTTTGGCCAAGACACTGAGACTTTATGGCTTCAGGTGAGACTCAGCACATTCCCAGCTGTGGTGGCTATGGGGTGAGGTTTCTTCTTAAGAAAAGCAGAATGAGAAGCAAAAGGGACTTTGTCTTGCACCTTAGGTACCAGCACAGCCACAGGGAGAAAGAGCACCAAGCGGGTTCTTAGGGTCCCCAATTCCAGGACTTGGCTCTTGGATGGCATTTTTAAGTATGCCGTGGGCCAGAGGGAAGCACACTGCCCTGGAGGGTGAGTCCCAGGCCAAGCAGCGTTCACCACAAGCTGACTAGAGAGCCTTGGCCCTTAAGAGAACATCAGTTGTAGACTGACAGTCCTCCTCATGAGCCTGTGATGGCAGAGGATATCGGATGAGACTCCTCTGCCTTTGGAAAGGGGAAAGAAGACTGGGAAAGACTGCCTCATAATCTAAGTGCGAGCTCAGGTACAGTTTTAAATCTGTCCTTGGCTCCTGGATGGCACCTCTGGACCCACCCAGAGCCTGGGGAAAATTACCACCCTGAAATAAAGGACACAACACTAGCTGGCTTTGCCACCTGCTGATTGTAGAGCCCTAGGACCTTAAACAAACATAATAAGTAGCCAGGGAGTGGTTAAGGTAGGCCTTGGGTGAAACCTAGTGCTGTGCTGGCTTTAAGTCTGACCCAGCACAGTCATAGTGGTGGTGACCACAGGGGTGATAGTGTCACAACACCCCTAGCTTCAGATGGCTCAGCACACAAACAGAGAGAGGCTCTATTTATTGGGGAGAAAGTAAAAGAAGAGAACAAGAGTGTCTGCCTGGTAATCCAGAGGATTCTCCCAGATCTTGTTCGAGACCATCAAAGGTAGTACCTTCATGAGGCTGCAGGAACCACAGTGTTATTGGGTTTGGGGTGCCCCCTAAAGCAGATAGAGCTTAGATCGCAACATCCAAGTCATTTGAAATATCTGGAAAGCCTTTCCAAGAAGGATGGGTACAAACAAACGCAGACTATAAAAACTACAATAAATACCTAAATCTTCAATACCTGGACAGAGATGAACATCTACAAGTATTAAGACCATCAAGAAAAACATGACCCAACTGAATAAACTGAGCAAGACACCAGTGACCAATCCCAGAGAAACATATATGACCTCTCAGACAGAGAATTCAAAGTAACTGTGTTGGCCGGGCACAGTGGCTCACGCCTATAATCCCAGCACTTTGGGAAGCTGAGGTGGGCGGGTTGGCTGAGCTCAGGAGTTCACAACCAGTCTGGGCAACACGGTGAAACCCCATCTGTACTAAAATACAAAAAAAAAAAAAAAATTAGCCAGGCATGGCGGCGTGCACCTGTAGTCCCAGCTACTCGGGAGGTTGAGGCAGGGGAATTGCTTGAACCCAGGAGGCGGAGGTTGCAGTGAGCCGAGGTTGTGCCATTGCACTCCAGCCTAGGCAACAGAGTAACACTCCATCTCCAAAAAATAATAATAATAACTGTGTTGAGGAAACAAAAAAAAAATCAACGTAACACAGAAAAGAAATTCAAAAGTCTATTAGATAAATTTAACAAACAGATTGAAATAACTAAAAAGAATCAAAGATAAATTCCATACTTGAAAAAGGCAATATTGCCGAGGGGGGAGGGGGGCAAGATGGCCGATTAGAAGCAGCTGCAATCCACGACTCACAGAGAGCAATGAAAATGGCAAGTGAATTCTCACCATCAACTGAGGTATACAGGTTCTCACATTAGAACTGACTAGTCTGAGGGCCCCACCCAAGGAGATTGAGGAAAAGCAGAGTGGGTTGACAGCCCACTCAGGAGCAGCATGGAACCAAGGAAGTCCCCACCCCCAGCCAAGGGAGGTGATGAGTGATTGCAAGACCCTGCCCAGGAAACCACTTTTCCTACAGATGTTTGCAACCTGCAGATCAAGAGATCCCCTCATGAGCCCATGCCACCAGGGTCTTAGGTCCGAAACACAGAGCTGTGTGGAGTGTCTGTGGAGAGGCCACTCACTTGCTGGCTTGGGCACACTGGAAACACAGGAGTTTTGCATACTCCAGCCCCAGGAATTCCAGCAAGGCAGGACATCCCGTGCATTCCCCTAGGAAGGGGGCAGAATCTAGGGAGCCAAGTGGTGTCATTCTGTGGGCCCCACTCCCACAGCACCTCACAAGTTAAGACTCACTCCCTGGAATTCCAGCTGCCCAGTGGCAGCAGGCTGGAGATGGCCTCAGATGGACTGTGTTCCCAGGGGGAGGGGCAGCCACCATATATGCTGTTCCAGTCGACCTCTCTAGCCCTGCTGTCACTGCGGACCAGGAGGAATTCCCCACAACACAGCACAGCTGTTATGCCTGATTGTGGCCAGTCTGCTCTTTAAGTGGGACCCCATCAGCCCTTCTCACTGGGTAGGAACTCCCCATGAGAATTTCAGCAACTCCAGCCAAGGTTTATACAGAAGGAATTCCAATATCACCCTGGAACGGAGTCCTCAGGGGGATGGTCAGCCATTGTCTTTGTTGTTCAGTTGACTTAGTCGTTCCAGGCTGCTGGTTCTAAAGAGGTCAGGCAGTCAGTGCACTACTCCTGCTCTGCCATAGGGCAGCCAGACTGCTTCTTTAAATGGGTCCCTAATCCTATTCCTCCTGACTGGATGAGACATCCCAACAGGGGTCTCCAGACACTTCCTATAGGAACATTCTGGCTGGCATCAGGTCGATACCTGCCTGGAACAGAGCTCACAGAGGAAGGAGCAGGCTGCCATCTTTGCTGTTTTGCAGCTTTCACTGGTGATACCTCCAGGTGTGAGAGGGACAGAGGCAACTAGGGTCTGGAGTGGACACCCAGCAAACCACAGCAGCCCTACAGAAGAGTGGCTTGACTGTTGAAACAAACAGACAAGCAGATGAACAGAAAGCAACAACAACAACAAAAAGACCCCACAAAAACCACATTCAAAGGTCAGCAACCTCAAAGACCAAAGGTAGATAAGCCCACAAAGATGAGAAAGAATCCACACAAAAAGGACAGCATAATTTTGATACCAAAACCTGTCAGAGGTACAACAACAACAAAAAAAGAAAACTTCAGGCCAATATCCCTGATGAACATTGATGCAAAAATCCTCAATAAAATACTGGCAAACTAAATCCAGCAGCACATCAAAAAGCTTACACACCATGATCAAGTTAGCTTCATACCGGGAAGTGGTTCAACATATGCAAATCAATAAATATAATTGATTACAGAAACAGAACTAAAGACCAAAAACACATGATTACCTCAAGAGATGCAGAAAAGGCCTTTGATAAAATTTAACATCCCTTTACGTTAAAAACTCTCAATAAACTAGGTATTGAAGAAACAAGCCTCAGAGTAATAAAAGCCATATATGGCAAACCCACAGCCAATAACGTACTGAATCGGGAAAAGCTGGAAACATTCCGCTTAAAAACAAGCGCAAGACAAGGATGCCCTCTTTTGCCACTCCTATTAAACATTGAGTTGGAAGTTCTGGCCAGGGCAATCAGGCAAGAGAAAGAAATAAAGGATATTCCAACAGTTAGCGAGGAAGTCAAATTATCTCTGTTTGCAGATGACATGATCCTATATCTAGAAAACCCTATCATCTCAGCCCAAAAGCTTCTTAAACTGATAAGCAACTTCAGCAAAGTCTCAGGATACAAAATCAATGTGCAGGCCGGGTGTGGTGGCTCATGCCTGTAATCCCAACACTTTGAGAGGTCAAGGCAGGCAGATCACCTGAGGTCAGGAGTTCGAGATCAGCCTGCCCAACATGGTGAAACCTTGTCTCTACTAAAAATGCAAAAATTAGCCGGGCATGGTGGCCTGCACCTGTAATCCCAGCTACTCAGGAGGCTCAGGCAGGAGAATCGCTTGAGCCCGGGAGGTGGAGGTTGGAGTGAGCCGAGATCACACCACTGCACTCCAGCCTGGGCAATGGAGCGAGCCTCTGTCTCAAAAACAAAAACAAAAAAGTACAAAAATTGCTAGCATCCCTATACACCAACAACAGGCAAGTAGCCAAATTATGAATGAACTCCCATTTGCAATTGCTACAAAAAGAATAAACAACCTAGGAATACAGTTAACAAGGGAAGTAAAGTACCTCTTCAAGGAGAACTACAAACCACTGCTCAGAGAAATCAGAAGGGACACAAACAAATGGAAAAATATTCTATGCTCATGGATAAGAAAAATCAATATCATAGGCTGAGTGCAGTGGTTCACACCTGTAATCCCAGCACTTTGGGAGGCCAAGGCGGGTGGATTGTCTGAGGTCAGGAGTTTGAGATCAGCCTGGTCAACATGGTGAAACCCCGTCCCTACTAAAAATACAAAATATTAGCCAGACATGCTGGTGGGTGCCTGTAATCCCAGCTGCTTAGGAGGCTGAGGCAGGGGAATTGCTTGAACCCAGGAGGCAGAGGTTGCAGAGAGCTGAGATTGTGCTATTGCACTCTGACCTGCACTCCAACCTGGGCGGCAAGAGTGAAACTCCATCACAAAATAAATAAATAAATAAAAAAGAATCGATGTCATAAAAATGGCTACACTACCCAGAATAATTGGCAGATTTCAATGCTATTCCCATTAAACTACCATTGACATTCTTCACAAAACCAGAAGAAACTATTTTGAAATTCATATGGGACCAAGAAAGAACCCATATAGCCAAGACAATCCTAAGCAAAACAACAAAGCTGGAGGCATCACACTACCTGACTTCAAACTACACTATAAGGCCACAGTAACCAAAACAGCATGTTACTGATACAAAAACAGACACATAGACCAATGGAACAGAGTAGAGAACTCAGAAATAAGACCACACACCTACAACCATATGATCTTCAACAAACCTGACAAAAACAAGCAATGGGGAAAGGATTTTCTACTTAATAAATGGTGCTGGGAAAACTGACTAGCCATGTGCAGAAAACTGAAACTGGACCCCTTCCTTACACCTTATACAAAAATTAACTCAAGATGGATTAAAGGCTTAAATGTAAAACCCAAAACTATAAAAATCTTAGAAGAAAATTTACGCAATACCATTCAGGACAGAGGAATAGGCAAAGTTTTCATGACAAAGACACCAAAAAGCAATCACAACAAAAGCAAAAATTGACCAGTGGGATCTAATTAAACTTAAGAACTTCTGAAATGCAAAAGAAACTTTCATCAGAGTGAACAGACAACCTACAGAAAGGGAGAAAACTTTTGCAATCTATCCATCTGCAAAAAGGTCTAATATCCAGAGCCTACAAAGAACTTAAATAAATTTAGAAGAAAAAAACAACCCCATTAAGAAGTGGGCAAAGTCGGGGGGACAGGCGCGGTGACTCATGTCAGTAATCCCAGCACTTTGGGAGGCCAAGGCAGGCAGATCACCTGAGGTCAGGAGTTCAAGACCAGCCTGGCCAACATGGTGAAACTGCGTCTCTATTAAAAATACAAAAAATTAGCTGGGAGTGGTGGTGGGCACCTGTAATCCCAGCTACTCGGGAGGCTGAGGCAGGAGAATCGCTTGAACCTGGGAGGTGGAGGTTGCAGTGAGCCAAGATCATGCCATTGCACTCCAGCCTGGGTGACAAGAGTGAAACTTCATCTCAAAAAAAAAAAAAAAAAAAGTGGGCAAAGGACAAGAACAGACACTTCTCAAAAGAAGACATTCATGTGACAAACAAACATATGTAAAAAATCTCAGCATCACTGAACATTAGAGAAATGCAAATTGAAACCACAATGAGATACCATCTCATTCCAGTCAGAATGGCGATTATTAAAAAGTCAAGAAACAACAAATGCTGGTAAAGTTGTGGAGGAGAAAGAATGCATTTACACTGTTGGTGGGAGTGTAAGTTAGTTCAACCATTGTGGAAGACAGTGTGGCAATTCCTCAAAGACATGGAGGTAGAAATATAATACCATTTGACCCAGCAATCCCATACTGGGTACATACCCAAAGGAATACAAATCATTATATTATAAAGATACATGCATGTGTATGTTCATTGTAGCTCTATTCACAATAACAAAAACACAGAACCAATCTAGTCAATGGTAGGCTGGATAAAGAAAATGTGGCATATATACACCATGGAATACTATGCAGGCATAAAAAGGAATGAGATCATATCCTTTGCAGTGACATGGATGGAACTGGAAGTCATTATCCTTAGCAAACTAATGTAGGAACAGAAAATGAAATATTGCATGTTCTCATTTATAACTGGGAGCTGAATGATGAGAACACATGGGCACATGAAGGGGAACAGCACACAGGAGCCAGTCGGGGGAGGAGGGTCAGGGAGAGCATCAGGAAGAATAGCTAATGGATGCTGGACTTCATACCTGGGTTATGAGTTGATTTGTGTGCAGCAAACCACCATGGCACACATTTACCTATGTAACCAACTTGCACATCCTACACATGTACTCCAGAGCTTAAAATAAAAGAATAAAGAAGAATAAAAAAGAAAAATGTCGTTTGCATACTGAAGAATCCATAAGAGTCTCTCAACAGAAGAATTGATCAAACAGAAGAAAGAATGAGTGAACTTGAAGACAAGCTATTTGAAAATACACATCAGAGGAGATAAAACTAAACAAAAAAAAGAAATGAAGCATGCCTACAAGATTCAGAAAATGGCCATAAAAGGGCAAATCTAAGAGTTAATGGCCTTAAAGAAAAAGTAGAGAAAGAGGTAGAAGTAGAAAGTTTATTCAAAGGGATAATAGCAGAGAACTTTCCAAACATAGAGAAAGATACCAATACCCATGCACAAGAACATTATGGAACATGAAGCAGATTTAACCAAAAGAATATTACCTCAAGGCATTGAATAATCAAACTCACAAAGGTCAAGAATAAAGAAAGGATCCTGAGAGTGCCAAGAGAGAAGACACATATAACATACAGTGAAACCAAAAAACAGCTGGCAGCAAACTTTTCAGTAAGAACCTTACTACAGGCCAGGAGAGAGTGGCATGACATATTTAAAGTCCTGAAGGAAAGAAAATTTTACCGTAAAATAGTATATCCAGTGAAAATGTCCTTCAAACATGAAGAATAAACGTTTTCCCAGACAAACAGATGCTGAGGGATTTCGTCAAACCAGACCCGCCCTACAAGAAATGCTAAAGATAGTAAATCAGAAAGAAAAATCATTAAGAAACAATAAATAATCATCTGAAGGTAAAAACTCACTGGTAGTAGTAAGTACACAGAAAAATAGAGACTATTATAACACTCTAACTGTGATGTATAAACTACTCTTATCCTAAGTAAAGACTAAATGAAGAACCAGTCAAAAATTATAACTACAACAACTCTTCAAGACACAGAGAGTACAATAAGATATAAATAGAAACAACAAAAAGTTAAAAAGTGGGAGGATGAAGTTAAACGGTAGAGTTTTTATTAGTTTTCTGTTTGTTTGTTTATGCAAACAGCGTTAAGTTGTTATCATCTTAAAATAATGGATTATAAGAGAATATTTGCAAGCCTTGTGGTAACTTCAAACAAAAACACATACAAAGGATACACAAAAAATTAAAAGCAAACAATTAAAACATACCGTCAAAGAAAATCACCTTCACTAAAAGGAAAACAGAAAGGAGAGAAAGAAGGAAGAGAAGACCATTAAACAACCAGAAAACAAATAACAAAATGGTAAGAGTAAGTCCTTAGTTATCAATAATAACATTGAATATAAATGGACTAAGCTCCCCAATCAAAATACATAGAGTGGCTGAATGGATATTAAAAAAAAAATACAATTGACCTGCTGCCTATAAGAAACACACTTCACCTATAAAATCACCCATAGATTGAAAATAAAGGATTGGAAAAAGATATTCCATGCCAATGAAAACCAAAAAATAAAGCAGGAGTCACTATGCTTATAGGAGACAAAACAGATTTCAAGACAAAAGTATAAACAGACAAAGAAAGTCACTATACAATGATAAAGGGGTCAATTCAGCAAGAAGATATAAGAATTATAAATATATATGAACCCAACAATGGAGCACCCAGATATATATAGGAAGTATCACCAGAGCTAAAGAGACAGATGGACTCCTATACAATAATAGCTGAAGGTTTCAGCATTCCACTTTCAGCACTGGACAGATCTGTTAGGCAGAAAATCAACAAAGAATCATCGGATGTAATCTGCACTATAGACCAAATGAATCTATAGATATTTACAGAACATTTCATCCAAAAGTTGTAGAATATATATTCTTCTTAGCACATGGCTTGTTCTCAAGAATAGACCATATGCTAAGTCACAAAACAAGTCTTAAAACATTCAAAAAATTGAAATAATATCAAGCATCCTCTCTAACCACAATGGAATACAACTAGAAATTAATAACAAAAGGAATTTTGGAAACCATACAAATATGTAGAAATTAAATATGCTCCTGAAAGACCAGTGGATCAATGAAGAAATTAAGAAAGAAATTGAAAATTTCTTGAAACAAATGATAATGAACCATAACATATCAAAACCGATGGGATACAACAAAAGCAGTACTAAAAGGGAAGTTTATACCTATAAGTACCTACCTCAAAAAAGAGGAAACACTTCAAATAAACAATTGAATGATGCATCTTAAAGAGCTAGAAAGGCAAGAGCAAACCAAATCTGATATTAGTAGAAGGAAAAGTAATAATAAAAATCAGAACAGAAATAGAAGACATTGAAATGAAGACAATAATACAAAACATCAATGAAACAAAAAGTTGGTTTTTTGAAAAGGTAAACTGGGCAGGAGGCGAGGAGAGGGAGAGCATCAGGACAAATAGCTAACGCATGTGGGGCCTAAAACCTAGGTGATGGATTGATAGGTGCAGCAAATCACCATGGCACATGTATACCTATGTAACAAACCTGCATGATCTACACATGTATCTCACAACTTAAAGTAAAAAAAAAAAAAAAAAAAACATATATATGTGTATATATGTGTGTGTGTGTGTGTGTGTGTGTGTATGAAGGTATATTATGGAGAGAGAAAAAAAGGTAAACTAAATTGACAAACATTTAGCCAGACTAACTAACCAAGAGAGAAGACCCAAATAAATAAAATCAGAGATGAAAAAGGAGACATGACAACTGATACTGCAGAAATTCAAAGAATCATTGGTGGCTACTATGAGTAACTGTATGCCAATATATTAAAAAATCTAGAAGAAATGGACAAATCCCTAGACACATACAGACTACCAAGATTGAACCTTGAAGAAATCCGAAACCTGAAAGGAACAATAACAAATAACAAGATCAAAGCTGTAATAAAGGCCAGGCCCAGTGGCTCACGCCTGTAATCCCAGCACTTTGGGAGGCTGAGGTGGGTTGATCACTTGACGTCAGGAGTTCAAGACCAGCCTGGCTAACATGGTGAAACCTCATCTCTACTAAAAACACAAAACTTAGCTGGGCGTGGGGGCACATACCTGTAATCTCAGCTACTTGGGAGGCTGAGGTTAGAGAATCACTTGAGCCCAGGGGGCGGAGGTTGTAGTAAGCTGAGATAACACCACCGCACTCCAGCCAGGGTGATAGAGCAAGACTGTCACACACACACACAAAAAAAAGCCGGGTGTGGTAGCTCATGCCTGCAACCCCAGCACTTTGGGAGGCCAAGGCGGTGGATCACCTGAGGTCAGCAGCTCGAGACCAGCCTGGCCAACATGGTGAAACCCCGTCTCTACTAAAAATACAAAAATTAGCTGGGCGTGGTGATGGGTGCCTGTAATACCAGTTACTCGGGTGGCTGAGGGAGGGGAATCGTTTGAACCTGGGAGGCGGAGGTTGCAGTGAGCCGAAATTGTGCCATTGCACTCTAGCCTGGGCAACAGGGCAAGACTCCATCTCAAAAAAAAAAAAAAAGCTGTAATAAAAACTTTCCAAGTAAAGAAAAGCCCAGGCCCCAATAGCTTCACTGATGAATTTTACCAAACATTTGAAGAACTAATGCCAGTCCTACTCAAACTATTCCAAAAAACTATAAAAGGGAATACTTACAAACCTATTATATGAGGCCAGTATTACCCTGATACCAAAACCAAACAGACATTGAAAATAAAAAACTATAAGCCAATACATATTCTCTGATTAAAATTGATGCAAAAATCCTCAACAAAATACTACCAGACCAAATTCAACAAGGCATTAAAAAGATCATTCATCGTGATCAAGAAGGATTTAAGACTGAGATGTAAGGATGCTTCAACATAATACAAATCAAACACTGTGATACATCATATCAACAGAATGTAGGACAAAAACTATATGATGATTTCAATTGATGCTGAAAAACCATTTGATAGAATTCAACATCCCTTTAGAAAAAAAAATAACCTCAAAAATCAGAGTATAGGAGGAACATACCTCAACATAATAAAAGCCACATATGCCAGACGCATAGGTAGTATCATATTGAATGGGGGAATATTGAAAGTCTTTCCTTTAAGATCTGGAACATGACAAGGATTTCCACATTGACCACCGTTATTCAACATACTACTGGAATTCATGGCTAGAGCAATTAGTCAAGGGAAAATTTTAAAAAGTATCCAAATTGGAAAGCAAGAAGTCAAAGTATCCTTGTTTGCTGATGATATAACCTTATATTTGGAAAAGCCGAAAGACTTCACCAGAAAACTATTAGAACTGATTTTAAAATTTAGTAAAATTGCAGGACACAAAATCAACATACAAAAATCAGTAGCATTTCTATATGACAACAGTGAACAATCTGAAAAAGAAATTTAGAAAAGTAATCCCAGCTGGGCACGGTGGCTCAGGTCTGTAATCCCAGCACTTTGGGAGGCTGAAACAGGTGGATCACCTGAGGTCAGGAGTTCAAGACCAGCCTGACCAACATTGTGAAACCCCATCTCTACTAAAAATACAAAAATTAGTCAGACATAGTGGCACGTGCCTGTAGTCCCTGCTACTCGGGAGGCTGAGGCAGGAGAATCGCTTGAACCCGGGAGGCAGAGGTTGCAGTGAGCCGATATCATGCCACTGCACTCCAGCCTGGGTGACCAAGAGAGACTCAGTTTCAAAAAAAAAGTAATCCCCAGCCGGACACAGTGGTTCAAGCCTGTAATCCCAGCACTTTCAGAGGCCGAGGGGGGTGGATCACGAGGTCAGGAGATCGAGACCATCCTGGCTAACATGATGAAACCCTGTCTCTACTAAAAATTTAAAAAATTAGCCGGGCGTGGTGGCAGGTGCCTGTAGTCCCAACTACTCAGAAGGCTGAGGCAGGAGAATGGCGTGAACCCAGGAGGTGGAGCTTGCAGTGAGCAGAGATCACGCCACTACACTCAGGCCTGGGAGACAGAGCAAGACTCCGTCTCAAATTAAAAAAAAGTAATCCCCCTTTACAGTAGCCATACGTAAAATTAAATATCTAGAAATTAACTGAAGCAAAAAAATGAAAGATCTCTATAATAAAATCTGTGAAACACTTATGAAAGAAATTGACAAGGACATAAAAAATGAAAATATCCCACGTTCCTGGATTGGAAGAATCAATATTGCTAAAATGTTCATACTATCCAAAGCAATTTACAGATTCAATGCAATCCCTATCAAAATACTAATGACATTCTTCACAGAAATAGAGAAAACAATTCTCAAACTTATATGGGACCACAAAAGACCCTGAATAGCCAAAGCTATCCTAAGCAAAAGAACAAAACTGCAGTAATCACATTACCTGATTTCAAATTATAGTTCAGAGCTATAGTCACCAAAACAGCATGGTACTGGCATAAAAACAGGCACATAGATCAATGGAACAGCATAGAGAACCCAGAGATGTATCCACACACCTATAGTAAATTCATTTTTGACCAAGGTGTCAAGAACGTACACTGGGGAACAAACAGTCTCTTCAATAAATAGTGCTGGGAAAACTGGACATCCATGTGCAAAAGAATGAAACTAGACCACTATCTATCACCATATACAAAAATCAAATCCAGACTGATTGAATGGTTAAATCTAAGACCTCAAACTATGAAACTACTACAAGAAAACTTTGGGGAAATCTCCAGGACATTTGTCTGGGCAAAGATTTCTTGAGCAATACCCCACAAGCACAGACAACTAAAGTGAAAATGGACAAATGGAATCACATCAAGTTAAAAAGCTTCTAAACAGCAAAGGATACAATCAACAAAGTGAAGAGACAACTCACAGAAAGGGAGAAAATATTGCAGACTACCCATCTGACAAAGGATTAACAACCAGAAAATATAAGGTGCTCAATCAACTCTATTGATTGAGGAAAAAGTCCAATAATCTGATCAAAAAATGGGCAAAAGATTTAAATAGACATTTCTCAAAAGAAGACAAACAAATGGAAAAACTCATATGAAAAGGTGTTCAACATCACTGATCATCAGAGAAATGCAAATCAAAACTACAATGAGCTATCATCTCATCCCAGTTAAAATGAATTACATCTAAAAGACAGCAATAACAAATGCTGGCGAGGATGTGGAGAAAAGGAAAGCCTCATATAGTGTTGGTGAGAATGTAAATCAGCACAACCACTATGGAGAACAGTTTGGAGGTTCTTCAAAAAAAGCTAAAAATAGAGCTGCCCTATGGTCCAGCAATCCCACTGCTGGGTGTATACCCAAAAGGAAAGAAATCAGTGTATTGAAGAGATACCCGTTCTCCTATGTTTATTGCACATTATTTACAACAGCTAAGATTTGGAAGCAACCTAAATGTCCATCAACAGATGAGTGAATAAAGAACAGGTGGTACAAGTACATATACACAACTGAGTACTATTCAGTCATAAAAAAAGAATGAGACCCTGTCTTTTGCAACAACATGGATGGAACCGGAGATCATTATGTTAAGTTAAATAAGCCAGGCACAGAAAGACAAACATCACATGTTCTCACTTATTTGTGGGACTAAAAATCAGAACAATTTGCCTCATGGACATAAAGAGTAGAAGGCTAGTTATCAGAGGCTGGGAAAGATAGGGGGGGCTGTGGGGGAGGAGGGGATGGTTAACAGGTACCAAAAAAGTTAGAAAGAATAAATAAAACCTACTCTTTGATAATACAATAGGGTGACTAAAGTCAATAATAACTTAATTGTACATTTTTAAATAAATTGAATTGTCTGTAGCTCAAGTGATAAATGCCTACAGGGATGGATATCTCATTCTCCATAATGTGCTTATTTCACATTGCATACCTGTATCAAAACATCTCATGTACCCCATAAATATATACACATACTATATACCCATAAAAATAAAAATAAAATATAAAGACAGAGTTAAAAGTGAAGCATGGAAGAAGGAACTGATGCTTAGGACTCCATGAAGTCCCTGAGGTTAGAGACTGAATGTGTAAGCACAACAACCTGCCAACTTAAGGGCTTGCTTAGCAGAGATCCGCAACCCAGGAATAGGAGCAGATAATTTAATGAGTGGATAAAACTAGGATGGGCATTTTCATAAGAGGTCTGTAACACAGGACAGAGTGCAAGAGAACTGAGTCATTCCTATCTCCATGCACCCTTGAATACCTAGAGCTATGAGGCCCTGTCCACCACAGACAAATACTGCCATAATCTGTTTGCTGATTTGCAAGGCAATCTAAACTATGTTGTATTTATTCCATTTTAAGGAGTGAATAATCTTGCCAAAATTCATATGTACTATATTTAAGCAATTCAAAGATAATCTTATAAAAATAACATAATATCATCAAGGCCTTACAAGTTTACATTCTTCTATTTTCTCAGATATAAGATGATGTCTTACTAAAAAAAGCAACAATAAAACAAAACTAACTACAAAGCTATCAAAACGGTGTGGTACTAGTGTAAGAATAAGCATGTAGGCCAGGTGCAGTGGCTCACACCTGTAATCCCAGCATTTTGGGATGCCAATGTGGGAGGATCACTTGAGCCCAGGAGGTCAAGACCAGCCTGGGTCTTGCAGTGGCACATGTCTGTGGTCCCAGGTACTCGGGAGGCTGAGAAGGGAGGACTGCTTAAGCTGAGAGGTCAAGGCTGCAGTGAGCTGAGATCGTGCCACTTTGTTACCTTGAGTTTGACAATGGTTTCTTAGACATGACACCAAAGCACAAGCAACAACAATGCAAAATGAATAAATTGGACTTTATCAAAATTAAAAACTTTTCTGTTTTAAAGGACATCATTAAGCCAATGGAAAAACAACCCAGATAATGTGAGAAAATATTTGCAAATTACATATCTGATAAGGAACTATGTCCAGAATATATAAAGGACCTCTAATAACTCCACAATAAATAGGCAGGTAACCCAATTTAAAAACAGGCAAGTAATCTGAATAAATGTTTCTCCAAAGGAGTATACAAATGACCAATAAGCACATGAAAGGGTGCTCAAGATCTTTAGTCACAGGGAAAAGCTAATCAAAACCACAATGAGATACTACTTCCCACCCACTAGGATGGCTATAATCAAAAAGACAAACAATAGCAATTCTTATTGTTATCGTGAGGATGTGTATAAATTGGAAAACCAGAACCTTCATAAATTTCTGGTGGGAATATAAAATGATGTAGTCACTTTGAAAACAATTTGGCAGTTTCTCAAAAAGTTAAACATAGAAGTATCGTATGAACTGGCAATTCCAGGAGAAATTAAAACATATCTCCACACAAAAATTTGTATACAAGGTTCATAGCAGCATTGTTCATAATAGTTTAAAAAGTGAAAACAGCTCAATTGTCCATCGGCTGATGAGTGGATACACAATATATTATATACCTATGCAATGGAATATTGTTCAGCCCTAAAAATGAATGAAGGGATGTTACATGCAACAATGGATGAAACTTGAACACGTTGTGTTGAGTGAAAGAAGCCAGACACAAAAAAAACACATATTGTATGATTCCATTTATATTAAGTGGGTAAGCAAATCCATGAAAACAGAAAGCAGATTAATGATTGCCTAGGACTGCGGAAAGAGAGGGGAACAGGTAGTGATTTCTGGTCACTATGGGGTTTCTTATTGGGGTGATAAAAGTGTTCTGGAATTAGCGGTGGTGGTTGCACATACTATGAATATAGTAAAAAACACTGAATGCTTTAAAATGGTAAATTTTATACTGTGGATTATATCTTAAGTTTTTAAAAACACACAACAAAATATCAATTGTGATAGGTTGAATAACGCTCACCCTTCAAGATGTCTACATCCTAATCTCTGGAACCTGTGAATATGTTATCTTACATTGTAAAGTGGGTTTTCCAGGTGTGATTGCATTTAAGGATCTTGAGCTAGGGAGGTTCTCCTGGATTTTCTGGATAGGCCCAATATATTCACCAGGGTCCTTTAAGAGGGAAGCAAGAGTACCGGAATCAAAAGGGGATGTGACGACAGCAGCATAGGTTGCAGTGGTGTTATTTGAAGGTGGAGGAAGAGGCTATGCATGAACCAGGGAATGTACGTGGCCTCTACAAGATGGAAAAGTCAGGAACCAGTCTCCCTTAAAGTCTTCAGAAGAAATGCAATCCTGCCAACACCTTGATTTTAGCCCCCTAGGACTCATTTTGTACTTCTTTTTAAATTTGTTATTCCATAGGTAATTGGGGTACAGGTGGTGTTTGGTTACATGAGTAAGTACTTTGGTGGTGATTTGTGAGATTTTGGTGTACCCATTACCTGAGCAGTATACGCTGCACGCTACTTGTAGTCTTTTATCCCTCACCCCTCTCCCACCCTTTCCCCCAAGTCTCCAAAATCCATTGTCTCATTCTTATGCCTTTGCATCCTCATAGCTTGGCTCCCATATATCAGTGAGAACATACAATGTTTGGTTTTGTTTTTCTTTTTTCTTTTTTTTTTTTTTTTTTTTTTTGTTTGAGACAGAGTCTGACGCTGTCACCCAGGCTGGAGTGCAGTGGCACAATCTCAGCTCACTGCAACCTCCACCTCTCAAGTTCAAGTGATTCTCCTGTCTCAGCCTCCCTAGGAGCTGGGACTACTGGCGCGTGCCACTACACTTGTCTAATTTTTTGTATTTTTAGTAGAGACGGGGTTTCACCATGTTAGCCAGGATGGTCTCGATCTCCCGACCTCGTGATCCAACCGCCTCAGCCTCCCAAAGTGCTGGGATTACAGGCGTGAGCCACCGTACTTGGCCCAATGTTTCGTTTTCTATTCTTGAGTTATTTCACTTAGAATAATAGTCTCCAATCTCATCCAGGTTGCTGTTTTCCATAGTGGCTGTACTAGTTCACATTCCCACCAGCAGTGTAGAAATGTTCCGTGATCACCACATCCATGCCAACATTTACTGTTTTTTTATTTTTTTATTATGACCATTCTTGCAGGAGTAAGGTGGTATCACATTGTGGTTTTGATTTGCATTTCCCTGGTGACTAGTGATGTTGAGCATTTTTTCATATGTTTGTTGACCATTTGTATATTTTCTTTTGAGAATTGTCTATTAATGTCCTTAGCCCACTTTTTGATGGGATTGTTTGGGTTTTTTTCTTACTGATTTGTTTGAGTTCATTGTAGATTCTGGATATCAGTCCTTTCTCAGATGTATAGATTGTAAAAGTTTTCTCCCACTCTGAGGATTGTCTGTTTACTCTGCTGACTGTTTCTTTTGCCGTGGAGGATCTCTTTAGTTTAATTAATCTTTGTTTTTATTGCATTTGCTTTTGGGTTCTGGGTCATGAAATCTTTGCCTAAGTCAATGTCTAGAAGGGGTTTTCCAATGTTATCTTCTAGAATGTTTATGGTTTCAGGACTTAAGTTTAAGTCCTTAATACATCTTGAGTTGATTTTTGTCTAAGGTGAGAGATGAGGATCTAGTTTCATTCTCCACATGTGGCTGGCCAATTCTCCCAACACCATTTTTTGAAAAGGGTGTGTCCTTTCTCCATTTTATATTTTTGTTCACTTTGTTGAAGACCAGTTGGCTGTATTTGGGTTTATTTCTCATTTTTTGAATTATGTTCCATTGGTATATGTGCCTATTTTTATACCAGTACCATGCTGTTTCGGTGAAAAATAGTATACTTTGAAATCAGGTAGTATGATGACTCCAGATTTGTTCTTTTTGCTTAGTCTTGCTTTGACTGTGCAGGCTCTTTTTTGGTTCCACATGAATTTTAGAATTGTTTTTTCTAATTCTGTGAAGAATGATGGTGGTAGTAATGGGTATTGCATTGAATTTGTAGATCGCTTTTGGCAGTATGGTCATTTTCACAATATTGATTCCACCCATCCATGAGCATGGGATGTGTTTCCATTTGTTTGTATCATCTATAATTTCTTTCAGCAATGTTTCATAGTTTTCCTTGTGGAGGTCTTTCACCTCCTTGGTTAGGTATATTCCTAAGAATTTTATTTATTTATCTATTTGCAGCTATTCTAAAAGGGGGCTGGGTTCTTAATTTGATTCTCTGCTTGGTCGCTGTTGGTGTATAGAAGAGCTACCAATTTGTATACATTAGTCTTGTATCCGGAAACTTTGCTGAATTATTCTATCAGTTCCAGGAGCTTTCTGGAGGAGTCTATAGGGTTTTCAAAGTAAACAATCATATCGTAAGCAAACAGTGACAGTTTGACTTCCTCTTTACTGATTTGGATGCCCTTTCTTTCTCTTGCCTGATTGCTCTGGCTAGGACTTTCAGTACTAGGTTGAAGAGGAGTGGTGAGAGTAGGCATCCTAGTCTTGTTCCAGTTCTCAGAGGATATGCTTTCCACTTTTCCCCATTCAGTATTATTTTGGGCTGTGGGTTTGTCATAGACAGCTTTTATTACACTGAGGTATATCCCTTGTATGCCAATTTTGCTGAGCGTTTTAATCATAAAGGGATGCTGGATTTTGTCAAATGCTTTTTCTGCATCTGTTGAGATGATCATGTGATTTTTTTAAAATTCTGTTTATATGGTGCATCACATTTATTGATTTGCATATGTTGAACTATCCCTGCATAACTGGTATGAAACCCATTTGATCACGGTGGATTATCCTTTTGATATGTTGTTGGATTTGGTTAGCTAGTATTTTATTAAGGATTTTAGCGTCTGTGTTCATCAGGGATATCAGTCTGTACTTTTCTTTTTTGGCTATGTCCTTTCCTGGTTTTGGTATTAAGGTGATATTGTCTTCACAGAATAAATAGGGAGGGTACCCTCTTTCTCTATCTTGTGGAATAGTGTCAAAATGATTGGTATCAATTATTCTTTGAATGCCTGGTAGAATTCTGCTGTGAATCTGTCTGGTCCTGTACTTTTATTGTTGTTGGTAATTTTTAAATTACCATTTCAATCTCACTGCTTGTTATTGGTCTGTTCAGGGTGTCTAATTCTTCCTGGTTTAAGCCAGGAGGGTTGTATTTCTTCCAGGAATTTATCCATCTCTTCTAGGTTTTCTAGTTTATGTGCATAAAGGTATTCATAGTAGCCTTGAATGATCTTTTGTGTTTCAATGGTGTCAGTTGTAATATCTCCCATTTCATTTCTTAATGAGGTTATTTGGATTTTCTCTCTTCTTTTCTTGGTTAATCTTGCTAATGGTCTATCAATTTTATTTATCTTTTCAGAGAACCAGCTTTTTGTTTCATATATCTTCTGAATTGTTTTGTTTGTTTTTTGTTTGTTTGTTTCAATTTTATTTAGTTCTGCTCTGATCTTGGTTTTTTCTTTCTTCTGCTGGGTTTGGGTTTGGTTTGTTCTTGTTTCTCTAGTTCCTTGAGGTGTGACCTTAGAATGTCAGTTTGTGCTCTTCCAGTCTTTTTGATGTAGGCATTTAGGGCCATGAACTTTCCTCCTAGCACTGCCTTAGCTGTATCCCAGAGGTTTTGCTAGGTTGTGTCATAATTGTTATTCAGTTCGAAGAATTTTTTAACTTCCATCTTGATTTCATTTTTGACCCAATGATCATTCAGGAGCAGGTTATTTAATTTTCATGTATTTGCATGGTTTTAAAGGTTTGGTTTTTTTAGTTGATTTCCAGTTTTAGTCCACTGTGGTCTGAGACAGTGCTTGATATAATTTCAATTTTCTTAAATTTATTGAGGCTCATTTTGTGATCTATCATATGGTCTATCTTGGAGAAAGTTCCATGTGCTGTTGAATAGAATATGTATTCTACAGTGGTTGCATGAAATGTTCTGTATATACTGTTAAGTCCATTTGTTCCAAGGTATAGTTTAAATTCATTTTTTCTTTGTTGACTTTCTGTCTTGATGACCTGTCTAGTGCTGTCAGTGGAGTATTGAAGTCCCCCACTATTATTGTGTTGCTGTCTATCTCATTTCTTAGGCCTATTAGTAATTGTTTTATAACTTTGGGTGCTTCAGTGTTAGGTACATATATGTTCAGGATTGTGATATTTTCTTGTTTGGCAAGGCCTTTTATCATTATATAATGTCCCTGTCTCTTATTACTGCTGTTGTTTTAAAGTTTGTTTTGTCTGATATAGAAATTCCTATCCCTGCTCACTTTTGGTGTCCATTTTCATGAAATGCCTTTTTCCATCCCTTTACTTTAAGTTTATGTGAGTCTTTATGTGTTAGGTGAGTCTCCTGAAGGCAGAAGATAGTTGGTTGGTGAGATTTTATTCATTCTGCAGTTCTGTAACTTTTAAGTGGAGGATTTAGGCCACTTACATTCAATGTTAGTATTGAAATGTGAGTTACCATTCCATTCATCATGCTATCTGTTGCCTGTGCACCTTAGTTTTTTTGGTTTTTGTTTTTGCTTTTTAAATTGTATTTTTGTCTTATATGTCCTGTGCAATTTATCCTTTAAAGAGGTTCTGTTTTGACATGCTTCCAGGATTTCTTTCAAGATTTAGAGCTCCTTTTAGCAGTTCTTGTAGTGGTGGCTTGGTAGTGGCAAATTCTCTCAGCATTTGTTTGTCTGAAAAAGACTCTGTTTTCTTCATATGTGATGCTTTGTTTCACTGGATACAAAATTCTTGGCTGATAATTGTTTCGTTTGAGGAGGCTGAAGATAGGGTCCCTATTCCTTCTAGCTCGTAGGGTCTCTGCTGAGAAATCTGCTGTTAATCTGATAGGTTTTCCTTTATAGGTTACCTGGTGCTTTTGTCTCACAGCTCTTAAGATTCTGCCCTTTGTCTTGCCTTTAGACAACCTGATGACGATGTGCCTAGGTGAAGATCTTTTTGTGATGAATTTCCCAGGTGTTCTTTGTGCTTCTTGTATTTGGATGTCTAGGTCTTTAGCAAGGCTAAGGAAGCTTTCCTCAATTATTCCCCCAAATATGTTTTCCAAACTTTTAAATTTCTCTTCTTCCTCAGGAACACTGATTATTCTTAGGTTTGGTCATTTAACATAATCCCAGACTTCTTGGAGTCTTTGCTCATATTTTCTTATTCTTTTTTCTTTGTCTTTATTGGATTGAGTTAATTCAAAGACCTTGTCTTTGAGTTCTGAATTTCTTTCTTCTACTTGTTCACTTCTATTGTTGAGACTTTCCAGAGCATTTTGCATTTCTGTAAGTGTGTCCAATGTTTCCTGAAGTTTTGATGGTTTTTTCTTTATGCTCTCTATTTCCTTGAATATTTCTCCCTTCACTTCTTGTATTGTTTTTTGGATTTCCTTCCATTGGGTTTCACCTTTCTTTGATGCCTCCCTGATTAGCTTAATAACTAACCTCCTGAATTCCTTTTCAGATAAATTAGGAATTTCTTCTTGGTTTGGATCCATTGGTGGTGAGCTAGTGTGATTTTGGGGGTTTGTTAAAGAGCCTTGTTTTGTCATATTATCAGAGTTGGTTTTCTGGTTCCTTCTCATTTGGGTAGGCTCTGTCAAAGGGAAGATCTGGGGCTGAAGGCTGTTGTTTAGATTATTTTGTCCCACAGGCTGTAGTGCTCTCCTCCTTTGCCTACGGATGTGACTTCCCTGACAGCCACGCTGTGGTGATTGTTACCTCTCTTCTGGGTCTAGCCACCCAGCAGGTCTACCAATTCCAGGCTGGTACTGGGGGTTGTCTGCACAGAGTCCTGTGATGGGAACTGTCTATGGGTCTCTCAGTCGTGGGTACCAGCACCTGTTCCAGTGGAGGTGGCAATGGGGTGAAATGAACTCTGTGAGGGTTCTCAGCTTTGATGGTTTAATGTTCTGTTTTTGTGCTGGTTGACCTCCTGCTGGGAGGTGTCGCTTTCCCAAAAGCATCAGCTATGGCAGTATGGAGTGGAACCAGTGGTGAGTGGAGCCCTAGAACTTCCAAGAGTATATGCCCTTTGTCTTCAGCTACCATAGTAGGTAGGGAAGGACCATCAGGTGGGTCCAGGGCTAGGCATGTCTGAGCTCTGACTCTCCTTGGGCATGTCTTGCTGGAGCTGCTGTTGGGGATGGGGGTGAGGTTCCCAGGTCAATGGCATTGTGTACCTACAAGGATTATGTCTATCTCTTCTGAGTCATACAGGTTGTCAGGGAAGTGGGGGAAAGCCAGCAGTCACAGGCCTCACCCAGCTCCCACACAACCTGAAGGACCTGTCTCACTCCCACCATGCCCCCACTAACAGCACCGAGTCTGTTTCCAGGCAGTGGGCCAGCAGGGCTTAAGGACTTGCCCCAGGATACCTGCCTCCCAGCTGTGAAAGAAAGGGACTTTGGTTCTTCCCCCGTCTATGGAGTCCGAACACGGGATTCACTCCCTCTCCCGAGTTCTGGCCAGGGGGCTTCTCGCCCAGTTCAAATTGTTACAAATTTCGGCTGGAGACTTCCTTCTCCCTGTGGCGCTTCTCCGTGCCTCTGGCCACCTTCCCAAAGGATCCCTTTGGTGCCAGGCAGGAATGGTCTGCTTGGAGACCCAGCAAACTTTCAGGGCCTTTCCCACTGCTTCCTCTACCCCCGTATTTCACTTGGCTCTCTAAATTGACTCAGCTCTAGGTAAGGTCAGAAACTACTTCCATAAACTAGAACTTCAGTTTCCCCAGTGGTGATGTATGTTCTGGAGCGGAGGATCTCCTGTTCCCATTTCTGCAGTTTGGGCACTCACAGTATTTAGGATGTCTTCCAGGTCTTGCAGGAGCAGTCTGCTTCTTTCACAGGGTCTGTGGGTCCTCTTGGGATTCCTGGTTTGTCCTTGGAGTCATTCTAGAGCTAAAATTCACGATGCAAGCCTCCGCACACTGCTCTGTCCATCCAAGTTGGAGCTGCAATCTAGTCCTGCCTCCTGTCTGCCATGATGATCCGTGATTCTCTCATTTTGTACTTCTGATTTCCAGAAGTGTAAGAATTTATTTATTTATTTATTTATTTATTTATTTATTTATTTATTTATTTTTGAGATGGAGTCTCGCTCTGTCGCTCAGGCTGGAGTGCAGTGGCGTGATCTCAGTTCACTGCAAGCTCCGCCTCCCGGGTTCACCCCATTCTCCTGCCTCAGCCTCCTGATTAGCTAGGACTACAGGCGCCCGCCACAAAGCCCAGCTAATTTTTTGTATTTTTTTTTTTTTTTTTTAGTAGAGACGGGATTTCACGGTATTAGCCAGGATGGTCTTGATCTCCTGACCTCGTGATCTGCCCGCCTCTGCCTCCCAAAGTGCTGGGATTACAGGCGTGAGCCACTGCACCCAGCCCAGATAAATTTTTGTTTTAAGTCACTAATCTCTGTACAACAATGGAAAACTAACACACCATTTTATATCCAATAAATAAATAAATAGCTAAAACAAAAAATGATGATTTTATTAAGTGCTGGTAAGGATGCGGAGCATCTAGAACTCTTATATGCTGCTAGTGGAAATGTGAACTGGTATAATCATTTTGGAAAACAGTTTGGTAGTTTCTTAGAAAGGTAAAACATATATCTACCATATGATCCAACCATTTCACTCCTGGATATTTACCTAAGGGAACAGGAAGCATATGTTTATACAAAGACATATACATAAAGGTTTATAACAGCATTATTAATAATAGCCAGAAAGTAAAAACAATCCAAATGTCTGTTAACAGATTCATGGATTAACAAAATGTGATATATGTATGTAATGGAATACTGCTTACGAATAAAAAGGAACAGACTATTTTTACACACTGAAACATAGATGAATCTCAGAGTAATTATGCTGAGCAAAACAAGCCAGGAAAACAGTACATAATGTTTATCAATATATACATTGATATAAAACTCTCAAAAATGTAAAATAATCTAAAATTTTGACAGTAGTTGCCTATGGACAGGGGATATGGAGATGGGGGTTGGAAAGTGAAGAGGGTTGTGAGGCAGGAATTAAAAAACAGTATGAGAAAACTTTGAAGTGATCGATATATTCCTTATCTTGATTTAGAGATTTTATGGAAGTTTACACATGTCAAAACTTTTTTTCCAAAAAGCTCAACCTCAAGCATATATCAAAACTTACCAAACTTCATATATATGTGTATACATATATATGTGTACGTATATATATGTGTATACACATATATGTGTATATATATATGTGTATACACATATATGTGTATACATACATGTGTATTATTTATACCCTCTCATGGGTATAAATTAATGCTTAATTAATGCATATAAAATTGATTTGTACAATATTAAGAAAACAAAATTGACAAGGGATTAATAACTGGAACATACAAGAAGCTCAAACAACTCTATAGCCAAAGAAAAAAAGAAAAAACAAATAATACAATCTGAAATGCTCAAAAGATCTGAATAGCCATTTCTCAAAAGAAGACGTGCAAATGGCCAACAGATATATGAAAAAATGCTTAATGTCTCTCATAATCAGAGAAATACAAGTCAAAACCACAGTGAGATATCATCTCACTACAGTTAAAATGGCTTTTATCAAAAAGACATGTGGTAGCAGATGCAGGTAAGGATGTGGAAGAAGGGAAACACTGGTACACTGTTGCTGGGAATATAAATTAGTACAGCCACTATGAAGAACAGTATGGGTGTTCCTCAAAAAAACTAAAAATAGAACTGCCATATGATCCAGCAATTCCACTACTGGGTATATATGGTATATATCCAAAAGAAAGGAAATCAATATATTGAAGAGATATCTGCACTCCACTGTTTATTGCAGCACTATTCACAAGAGCTAAAATATGGAATCAAACTAAGTGCCCACAAACAGATGAATGGATAAAGAAAATGAGGTATATGTACACAATGGAATCTCGTTTAGCCATAAAAAGATGAAATCCTGTCACTTGCAGCAACATAGATGGAATTGGAAGTTATTATGTTAAGTGAAATAAGCCAAGCACAGAAAGACAAATATTGCATGCTCTTATTCATATGTGGGGGGTAAAAAAGTGGATCTCGTGAAGATAAAGAGAAGACTGGTGGTTACCAGAAGTGGTTCCAGGTCCTGGTTAACCTGGTGGTTCCTGGATCCTCTGGTAACCACAGAGGTGAAGAGAAGTTGGTTAATGGGTACAAATATACAGTTAGATAGAAGGAATAAGATCCAGTGTTCAATAGATCAGTAGAGTGACTATAGTTTACAATAATCTATTGTACATTTCAAAATAACTAGAAGAGAATAATTCAAATGTTTCTACCACAAAGGAAAGACAAATATTTAAGGTGATGGCTCTCCCAAGTACACTCATTTTATGTTTGCAAATTATATGACTATATTAAATTATCAAGTGTGCCCTCTACTATTACACACCAATAAAAAATATTTAAAATAAAAGCTAAATTCCTAAGAAAAATTTACGTACAAACATGGACAACAGATGGATTAGAAAACTAAAAGTGAAAAGTACCTGCTTTGTGCTGCTGTAACAGAATACCTAAGACTGGGTAATTTATAAAGCGCAGAGAATTATTTCTTACAGTTCTGGAGGCTGTGAAGTTCAAGCTCAATGGGCCCCCATCTGGTGAGGGCCTTCTTGCTGCATCATCCTATGGCAGAAATTGAAAGAGAAAGAGAGCACACTTATGCAAGAGAGAAGAGAGAGAACAAGTAGAAGAGGAGGACAAACTTGCTTTTTTAACAAACTCACTCTTGCAATATGAGCTCACTCTCACCATTCACAACGGTAGAGCCTTCATGTCCTAATCACTTCTAAACGGTCCCACCTACCAACACTGCTACACTGGGAATTAAGTTTCCAACACATGAACTTTAGGGACACATTTAAACCATAACGGTAATACTATAATAGGAGATGGAGAAAAAAATATTTGTGACCTGGGAGTGGGGAGTGAATTGGGGGAAGAACTTTTTAAACAAGATCGCAAAAGTGAAACCATAAGGCAAATCTTTGATTCATTTGAATATGTTAAAATTAAGGATTTCTATTCAACATAGAACATCACAGAGAACATTACTAGGAAGATGATAAAATTGAAGAAAATGGATGCGGTGGCTCACGCCTGTAATCCCAACACTTTGGGAGCCCGAGACGAGAGGATCACGAGGTCAGGAGTTTGAGATTAGCCTGGCCAACATGGTGAAACCCCGTCTCTACTAAAGATACAAAAAAAAAAAAAAAAAAAAGTAAGAAAGAAAAGAAAAGAAAAATTAGCCGGGTGCGGTAGCGTGTGCCTGTAATCCCAGCTACTCGGGAGGCTGAGGCAGAAGAATCGTGTGAACCCAGGAGGCAGAGGTTGCAGTGAGCTGAGATCGTGCCATTGCACTCCAGCCTGGGCAACAGGGCAAAACTCTGTCTCAAAAAAAAAAAATTGAAGGAAATATTTTCAATGTCTAAAACTGACAAAGAATTGATACCTAAAATATATAAGAACTCTGGCAAATTAACAATAGCAAAAACTCAGCAACTTCAGTAGAAAAAAATGGGCAAATTATATTTATAGGCAATTTACATAAAAGCAAATCCGAAAGACTGGTAAGCATATGTAGAGATGCTCAACTCATCCCGAATCACAGAAATGTAAATTTTTAAGAAACAATGAAAAATAACTTTGTATCTATTAAGCTGACAAAATTTATTTTTTTATTTTTACAGAACCAAGGTCAGAAGAGATAAATTGACAAAATTTAGAAAGCAGGGGCCAAGTGCTGGTGGAGACTGGAAATATAGGAACTCTCATGCAGGTAAAAGTGTAGATTTGTACTATTATTCAGGAGAACTAACTGAAAGCAAATAGTCAAACTTGAGTCATGCCCCACACCCCAGCAATTTTGTTCCTGAGTTGGTATCTCAGAGAAATTATCCCATGAATTCAGGTACAGGTATGTTCACTGCAGCATGGTTTGTGGTGGTGGAAAGTTGGAGATGCTGGCAGAGTGGACGCATATTGTGGAGTACCATGCAGCAGAAGAAAGCAATGAGCTAGATTGGACATATGAACATAGCAACATGGATGAAGCTTTTAAACACAGTGCTGAGGCAGAAATGAGAAATACAACACAATGCTATTTACATACACTGAAAAATATGCATCTAAGATACTTAGTTTGCAAGAATGCCTAAAAATTAAACACATTAGAATAGCTGTATATGGAGTGGGAAAAGGGAATGGCTATTGAACATGGGGATGGAGAGAAATAACTAAACAAGGGATGGGCATAGCTCAGACCAATAATAATGCAAAAGTAAAATATCAGAATATAAAATAATTCATCCAGCTAGGCGTGGTGGCTCATGCTTGTAATCCCAGCACTTTGGGAGGCTGAGGCGGGTGCATCACGAGGTCAGGAATTCAGAACTGCTTGAACCCAGGAGGCAGAGGTTGCAGTAAGCCAAGATCATGCCACTGCACTCCAGCCTGAGCAACAGAGTAAGACTCCGTCTCAAAAA
>NC_045445.1:78993847-79003877 GCF_002776525.5 Piliocolobus tephrosceles
AAAAAAAAAAAAAAAAAAAAAAATTCCACCCAGGAGGTAATAAAAGTAGCCACTGTATAGATTTCAAGACTACAAAAGCCAGATTTCTAACTCTTCAAAAATGTGTAGGATGAGGAACAAAGAGTGGCTATGTGAGTGGCTTAGCCTAGAAGCTGAGCTGCTAAAGAAAATATCTAGAACTAATATCCTAGAAAGAGCTAACACTGCCAAATTTCGGAGTGAAGATTCCTTTCTTTTTCATGATTTATCTATCTTTGCCACTTCTGTCTTTAGATATAGAAACTATTTTGAATCTAGAGTCATATATTTGCGGAGCTGGGACTACAGTCCCTGTCTCTTGAGCCCATGAGTTTTGGAACTTAGATGTAAGAAAGAATTTTACACTGGGTCAAATAGTTGAGGGAGTTTGCATCTCTGAAATCTTAAAAAGCAGAAAACACTGTAAGTTTTCCAGGTCAATTTAAAAGCTCTGGTCCCTATGACATTTCCATGCCTCTAGCAATGCTGACCATCATTTACCTGACTTATCCCTTCAGTGATCATTTTGTGTCTACTCCACTAAGTGTAATATGCAGAATGAGAAATAATGTAATTCCTTTTACTTTGAAGTTTTATGTAGATCAGAAAATAAAAGTAAGGAAGTATTCTTCCTTCATGGGTAATTTATCATTTTTATTTACAAGTAAGAAAAAATAAGAAACATGGCAAGGAGCTTGGGTAGATGCTCACATGCTCAGTGGTCATTTCTAGACAATCCCTTAATCAGGGATCTAGTCTCTATAGTTAGCCATACATTTTAAGATGGACTACATTTGGAAAACTCACTTATATAGTACTCAGCTTAACACTAGCAGGCACTGAAAAAGACCCTCTTTCTAGATTCAATTATTCATTCATCTAACAAATGAATATATATTTAGTGCCTAACATGCAAGGGTGAGATGGAGGATAAAGTCAATAGATTAGAGGCTCTGAGTATATTCCATAAGGGTACAGTCTCCACCAATAGCATAGGAAATTAACAGGACAAGGGTATAAGTGGGGCCACCAGCTTTTGGACCAGGAAAATTATTTTTTAGTAACTGTATTGCTTAGAAATCCTAGAATTCTCACTGATTCTTGTGCTAGTCCCCACATTTCCTTCATAACTAGGGTAACCCCTGCCTCTCCCCAGAAAATGGGAAGTATAAGATTTTTAGTAGATAGCATTCCCAATGTAAGATCTGATGTAGTTGAGGAGCCTCAAAGTAGGTTAGGATTTTTAAGAGTTTTAATTATTTACAAATAACCCTTTCTGGTTAATTTGATAAAGGAATAAATTTGAGTCACAAAAGGCCTCACTAGTGCTCTATGACATTAAATCTTTGCTGATATTGGGGACCCTACTGCCAGGTTTTTGGTGTGGAAGACTAATAGGGTTTGCTGATGAGCAAAGGGAATAGTAAGCCAAGGTTTGCTGCACAGCTCTTTGGATTTTAATGGTGACATTTTATACCTCAACAGCCCAATAAATATGTAAGATAGTGGCATTAGCGTGTCCCCAGATACAGCCTCCAACAGGTTAACATAATGAGGCAGTATAAATTCAGTTGGTCAATCTGCCCAGATTTCTAAACTCTCCACTTTATTGTGTGAAAATTTCCCACGGGAGATTTCAGAATCAATAATTCTCTATCAGAGGATTTAAGGAAGCAAAAGAAGCCCTACCCAGTTACCTGCTGTGTCTCTGAGGCGAGGCCAGAGTCATGATTAGGCCCCAACCCAGCTCCTCAGCTCAGTTGCAGCTATAATTAAGGATAAGCCATAATCTGCCTTTAAAATACCTTCCACTTTTCTTGCCTTCCTTTCACAACCATAACTATTTAAAAAAAATCAACTCATCAAGGGCTCAAATTGGGTCTTTATCCTGTCCTCCTATTTCAGTTATCAAATGTGTAAATCCCTGAGCTCTGCTGTCTGATTCTGAAGAGGCTGTTCAAGTGCTTTTTAATAATTTAGTGGTTTGAGGGATTTTAACACTCATTCTCCCTTGGGCACCTGCTGATATTCTGAAGTCAAAACTTTGTACTCCAAAGAGTACAGAGTATAGAGTTCTGGAGTTAACAAATGAAATGTGACTAAAGACCTGCTAACCTGTCCTGCTAGCCAGACTCCCAACGGAACAAGGTTCTTGTTACTTCAGCTGATTTGACACTGACTGTGACAAGGAGCCCAGAGTAGGCAGAGTTGCAGTGGTATGGGACTTTTTATTTAAACATTTTCAGTAGAGTGCCCAGATAGGCTAATTAGTAGAACCATTAAAAAGGTGGACCCACTGGATCCTTTCCTTACTCCTTATACGAAGATTAATTCAAGATGGATTAGAGACTTAAATGTTAGACCTAATACCATAAAAACCCTAGAAGAAAATCTAGGTAGTACCATTCAGGACATAGGCATGGGCAAGGATGAGTTTGTGTCCTTTGTAGGGACATGGATGCAGCTGGAAACCATCATTCTTAGCAAACTATCACAAGAACAGAAAACCAAACACCGCATGTTCTCACTCATAGGTGGGAACTGAACAATGAGCTCACTAGGACTCGGGAAGGGGAACATCACACAATGGGGCCTATCATGGGGAGGGGGGAGGGGGGAGGGATTGCATTGGGGAGTTATACCTGATATAAATGATGAATTGATGGGTGCTGACGAGTTGATGGGTGCAGCACACCAACATGGCACATGTATACATATGTAACAAACCTGCACGTTATGCACATGTACCCTAGAACTTAAAGTATAATAAAAAAAAAAAAAAAGAAACTTAAAAAAAAAAAGGTGGACCCAATCTCACCCAAAGGAGATAATCCAAGAAAATAATTGCTTGGGCTGAAATGGACAAACTTGACTGGTGTGACCCCAAATATTTAATGATTACTCTGTACCCTTAGCCTTGGCAAGTACTGTTCCTTTCCCAACATATGGCAAAAGGCTCATGGCACTTTTCAAAAACCTGCCTTTCACTTTTTTTCTCGTTACTGATGAGAAAGCGGTTGGTATATTTAAATATGCATGCCCACATAGGTACATAGGCTTATATGTATGCATATGCACGAATGCAGTTAGTCAACATTTATTGAATGCAGAACACTATGTGGCAGGAAGTACCAGGGGAAATTAAAAAAAAAAAAAAAACCTAATCTCTGCCCACATGATAGTTATAGTCTAATGGACAATTTGTGATGCATAGGAAGATGAACAAAAATTGATTACTCTAGAGATAAAAGACTGTCTTTTGTAACACTTTTTTTTTTTCTCGTGAGTACAAAAGTAATGCATGTTTCTTACAAAAACTTTGGAAAATAATCACCTACAATGCCAGTGCCCAGAAATATATACTGTATTAATGTTTAAATATACATCCTTCAGACTTGTTTTTTTCTATGTTCATAAAATGTCTTTAAAACGAAATTGGACTCACACTATGCATACCATTTTACAAACTGACTTTTTCATTTGACAATGTGTCATAAACATTTTCCATGTCATTAAACTTATAAAGTATTTAATGATACTATAATATTTAACCATAAAATGTGTGATAATTTATTAACAAATACTCTAATTCACAACAATGTGAATATACTTAATACTACCTAACTGTTCACTTAAAAATGGTTAAGGTAGTTTTTAAAAACTTTGAAAAACAGGGCTGGGCGCAGTGTGGCTCATATCTCTAATCCCAGCACTTTGGGAAGCCAAGGAGGGAGGATAGCTTGAGCCCAGGAGTTCCAGACCAGCCTGAGCAACAGAGGCAGACTCTGTCTCCACAAAAACATGTAAAAATTAGCCGAGCATGGTTGTGGGTGCCTGTTGTCCCAGCTACTTGGGAGGCTGAGGTGTGAGGATTGCTTGAGCTGGGGAGGTCAAGGCTGCAATGAGCCATGTTCGCACCACTGCACTCCAGCCTGGGCAACAGAAGAAGACTCCATCTCATACACACACACACACACGAAATACATAATTATTGAAGAACGTTAGGGTGTTGTAGCTTTTTGCTATTATAAATAGTTCCACAATGAAAAATCCTTTAGCGTTATTTTTGTGCATGTGCATATCCCTGATCCTTTAGGAAAAATTCCTAAAATTGGAACTGCTAAGCTAAAGGTATGAACAAAACTAGAAATGGCTTTTAAAATTTTTATTGACCTCTGTACAAACACAAAAAAATAAATATTTTTATTGCTTATGATTTTAAAAATAATTTATGCTTGTAATTTTTTCAGAAAACGGCCAAAAATATTTGAAAAATGAAAGTTACTTTTAACCCCATGATTCAGAGATAAACACTATTAATATTTTGGTGAATATCTGTTCAGACTTTTTTCTCTTCATATGTATTATTATACATACTTAAAATAGGAGCATACTATATTTGGTAATCTATATTTTCATATTACAACATATCATAAATATCTTTCCATATCAATTAATATAGGCAGACTTAGTCATATTTCATTTCTGTAATACATTTCACTGTACCATTGTGCCATAAGTTATGTAAACAATACTGTACTTTTTAATATTTAGATTGTTTCTGGTTTTGCATTATTAACAACAATGTTTTGATGAGCAGTCTTATCTACACAGCTTTGTGCATTTATGTGATTATTTTTCAAGATAAGTTCCCAAACATAGAATTGCTAAGTAAAAGGGCATACACATTTATTTTATTTTATTTGTATTAATATATAATATTTGTACATTTTGACATGCACATTTTAAGGCTTTTGGAATATGATGCCAAATTTTACTTCAAAATGGGTGAACCACTGAACATTTTCACAAATTGGAGGAGTTTTTTTTTTTTTTTAATACTTTAAGTTCTAGGGTACATGTGCACAATGTGCAGGTTTGTTACATAGGTATACTTGTGCCATGTTGGTTGGCTGCACCCATTAAATCGTCATTAACATTAAATATTTTTCCTAATGCTATCCCTCTCCCAACCCCCCACCCCATGACAGAACCCAGTGTGTGATGTTCCCCGCCCTGTGTCCAAGTGTTCTCATTGTTCACTTCCCACCAATGAGTGAGAATACTCAGTGTTTGGTTTTCTGTCCTTGCGATAGTTTGCTCAAAATGATCATTTCCAGCTTCATCCATGTCCCTACAAAGGACATGAACTCATCCTTTTTAATGGCTGCATAGTATTCCATGGTGTATATGTGCCACATTTTCTTTATCCAGTCTATCACTGATGGACATTTGGGTTGGTTCCAAGTCTTTGCTATTGTGAATAATGCCGCAACAAACGTGTGTGCTTGTGTCTTTATCGTAGCATGATTTATAATCCTTTGGGTATATATCCTGTAATGGGATCACTGGGTCAAATGGTATTTCTAGTTCTAGATCCTTGAGGAATCGCCACACTGTCTTCCACAATGGTTGAACTACTTCACACTCCCACCAACAGTGTTAAAACTTTCCTATTTCTCCACATCCTCTCCAGCATCTGTTGTTTCCTGACTTTTTAATGATTGCCATACTAACTGGCATGATATAGTATCTCATTGTGGTTTTGATTTGCATTTCTCTGATGACCAGTGATGATGAGCATTTTTTCATGTGTCTGTTGGCTGTATGAAGGTCTTCTTTTGAGAAGTGTCTGTTCATATCCTTTGCCCACTTTTTGATGGGGTTGTTTGTTTTTTCTTATAAATAGGTTTCAGTTCTTTGTAGATTCTGGATATTAGCCCTTTGTTAGATGGGTAGATTGCAAAAATTTTCTCCCATTCTTTAGGCTGCCTGTTCACTCTGATGGTAGTTTCTTTTGCCATGTGGATGCTCTTTAGGTTAATTAGATCCCATTTGTCTATTTTGGCTTCTGTTGCCATTGCTTTTGGTGTTTTAGTCATGAAGTCCTTGCCCATGCCTATGTCCTGAATGGTATTGCCTATGTTTTCTTCTAGGGATTTTAAGGTTTTCGGTCTAACATTTAAGTCTTTAAACCATCTTGAATTAATTTTTGTATAAGGCATAAAGAAAGGATCCAGTTTTGACTTTCTACATATGGCTAGCCAGTTTTCCCAGCACCATTTATTAAATAGGGAATCCTTTCCCCATTTCTTGTTTTTGTCAGGTTTGTCAAAGATCTGATGGTTGTAGATGTGTGGTGTTATTTCTGAGGTCTCTGTTCTGTTCCATTGGTCTATATCTCTGTTTTGGTACCAGTACCATGCTGTTTTGGTTACTGTAGCCTTGTAGTATAGTTTGAAGTCAGGTAGCGTGATGACTCCAGCTTTGTTCTTTTTGCTTAGGATTGTCTTGGCAATGTGGGCTCTTTTTTGGTTCCATATGAACTTTAAAGTAGTTGTTTCCAATTCTGTGAAGAAAGTCATTGGTAGCTTGATGGGGATGGCATTGAATCTATAAATTACCTTGGGCAGTATGGCCATTTTCATGATATTAATTCTTCCTATCCATGAGCATGGAATGTTCTTCCGTTTGTTTGTGTCAGGAGGAGGTTTTTTAAAAGAGACACGGTCTGGCTCTGTCACTCAGGCTGGAGTGCAGTGGCACAATCATAGCTCACTGCAGCCTTTAACTCCTGGGCTCAAGAAATCCTCCTGCCTCAGCCTCTGAAATAGCTGAGACTACAGGCGCATGCACCATCGCGGCCAACAAAGTTGTTTTTTTTTAAAAAAAAAAAAAAAAGAAAATGTACAGAGAGAGGGTCTCGCCTTTTTGCCTGGGCCGGTCTGTAATTCCCAGGCTCAAGTGATCCTCCTACCTAGGCTTCCCAAAATCCTGAAATTATGAGTATTGGCCACTGCACCCAGGCCATTTTTTACATAACATGGTTTTATCCATATGGATACTATTTTTGGACTTTTGTTGTTCAACGTTAATTAATTGACTCAACATCACTGATTAAAAAGTAATCTATTATTCAGTTGATTTGAAATGCCATCTTTATCAGATATGTACTTGGAATATTTGTGTATGATTTGAGTTTCTATCCCTGCCCCACTATCTATCCATTCCTGTATCCAGCACTACTTCTTTGACATTCTCTTAAAATAATAATAGTATACCACATTTGCTCCCAATTAAGTTCTTCTCTAGGGACTCAAGTTCACAGAACTAACCTTGCCTACAGTGTGTAACTGCCTAGAGTGTGATTTGATATCAAGCACTCCCACCAGAAAATGTCTTCCCCACCAAACTACTATGGCTCCCAAAAGACCTCCCTTTAGGTTATACCAAAGTTCCCAAGCAGGTTGCACATTCAAATTACTATTTTTTTAAAAAATACAGATACTTTGACTCCACCCCAGACCTACTGAATCAGACTTGCTCTGGTACCAGTGATTTGGAGCTTTGAAGGTCATTGGTTTCAAGCACAAAAGGCAGCAAGTATCTCAAGCATGCAAGAGTTAAAACCCATATGTATTACCTGGAGTCTCCCCCAATCTTCTCTCCTAAACTGGAAATTGGTTTATTCAATCTGTACTAATGAACACTTTCGACTAGGCCACTAAGGAGGCTTAAACCCTAAGAGGAAAAACTGTAGAACTAGCTTACTTTGGAAGGGAAAGAAGAAGCATAATGTAGTAACTTCTGGACAGGAATGAGTTCCAGGCCAGGAAAGTCAATCCAAAAGGGTTTTTCTTGCTTATGTTATTCAGCACGTCTTAGGTAATATTCAGATAAACATTCTGCAATTTTTTTTTTTTTTTTTGTGACGGAGTCTCGCTGTGCTGCCCAGGCTGGAGTGCAGTGGTGCGATATCGGCTCTCTGCAAGCTCCACCTCCCGGGTTCACACCATTCTCCTGTCTCAGCCTCCCAAGTAGCTGGGACTACAGGCACCCGCCACCACGACCAGCTAATTTTTTGTATTTTCAGTAGAGACGGGTTTCACCGTGTTAGCCGGGATGGTCTCGATCTCCTGACCTCATGATCCACCCACCTTGGCCTCCCAAAGTGCTGGGATTACAGGCAAGAGCCACCGTGCTGCCCGGCCCAAACATTCCGTATTTTAACAATTATGTATTGATTTTTTTGACTATCATCCATTTATGGCAAGTGATACTAGTTTTCCATTTGTAGTAGTGATATAAAATATCACTTTAATTAATATATTTACATTTTAATAGGTAAGTCCTTTTCTAAAAATCAAGAACAAGATATAACAAAAGTTTTAAACGTAGCTAAGAGTAATTAAAGTTGGGTAAGCACTGACAATGAGATTCCTGGGATAGATGCTTGAAAGTCTAGTTGGGGGAGGGATGCTGAAAAGACAACCAAAATAGGTTTTGTCTATCTGACAAATTTGTTTAGGGTCAGAGCTAATATTAACTCTTAGGTCCCCTACCTCATTTTGTATTGGCTTATAATGTATTTGTTCAGTGGGCAGCATGTCAAGCAGTACAATTTCAATTCCACATGAATGGAAAATGACCAATCTATCTATGCTGCTGCCTAAGTCTGATGCTCTATTTATGACTCTAGGCTTCTTGCTGAATCAAGTTCTGGACCAAAGAAAAGAGTAGGAGATTTAGTTATGTGCCTTACTATGATGATATTTTTATTACTGTGTATCTTTTTGTAGAAGATTTTGTTAAAAAAAAAAATTGAACAGTAATCCAGGACTGTGGCATTCTGAGTCAGAGAAACTCCTCACTCTTTGCTCTTTGAAAAATAGACTTAATTCTATCTAAAAAGAAGACTTTTTAGGTGTTCAAAATCAGGCAGCTTCAAGCAATAATCCTTCCTTCAAAAGTGCAAGTGTGCCTTCCAGTATGGGAGTAACTCAGAGACCATGATGGAGAAGATAGTGCATTGAGTTAAAAGGAACATGAAGTATTTCTTTTTCTCTGTTCAGTGCCCAGACCACCGCAGGTCAGCCACTATTCAATATGAAAGGGCTATAAGGGAGGTAGGCACTTAACATTTGAGAAACAAATGCATCTGTTGGCCCAGTGCTCTGTGGGGAATACAAAAGCATCTAAAATAAAAATACGCGATTCCACTGCCTATTCTGGGTCATGTGGGTGTGTCTCTTTAATAAGCCACTTGCAGTTCTTTTTCTGTCTAAGGTGTGCTATTTTCCTGAGAGGTTAGTTTGTGGAAGTAGATAAAGTACTTAAACACATGGTCTGAACTCTAAAGTCAGACAGACTCAGTTTGAATTCCTGGGTCTTCCACTTACTAGCTGTATTACATTGCTAGTTACTTTAAACTTTAATTTTCCCAGCTGTAATATGGGTATAATAATACTTATGCCCAGGTTTATCATGAGCCTTAAGATACTTAGTACAGAGCCTGACACATTTTAAATGTACAATAAATACTATTTTTATTAACTACTTATTACCATTTATGTAGGTAGTAAGGTGTATTTTTAAATAGCGTATTTTATCCTTGAACTAAGAGTTATAGAAGATTGATAGCCATTTTCTCACAGCTGGATTATCTAGAGTGCTTGTAAATACGTAGTGCAGCACTGCCAGTGCTTTCCTGAAGTCAAACACTGCATCCTTTTTCTAAATATTTCCAAGTGCTCTTTTTCTGCCAAAAAGAAAAAAGTAATGAAACTGGCCAAATAAATAGGTGACTTTGGCTGATTTCTGCCATAAGGAGAGAGAGAGGAAGAGGGGCAAGAGGTGAAAGGGAGAAAGGAAGGAGAGAGAACTTATATTTGAAAAGACCATGCCAGCCAGGAGTGGTGGCTCATGCCTATAATCCCAGCACTTTGGGAGGCCAAGGCGGGAGGATCGCCTGAGGTCAGGAGTTCAAGACCAGACTGGCCAACATAGTGAAACCCCATCTCTACTAAAGATAGACAAATTAGCGGGGCTTGGTGGTGGGTGCCTGTAATCCTAGCTACTGGGGAGGCTGAAGCAAGAGAATCACTTGAACCTGAGAGGTGGAGTTTGCAGTGAGCTGAGATTGCACCTCTGCACTCTAGCCTGGGTGACAGAGCAAGACTCTGTCTCAAAAAAAAAAAAAAAAAAAAAAAAAAAAAAAAAAAAAAAAAAAAAA